>NW_019735462.1:986085-1016426 GCF_002891405.2 Cryptotermes secundus
ATTTTTGACTATTTTTAAGGGAAAGCTTGAATAAAAGATCCTCACGTATGTGTTCAGAAAGCAATTAAATTTAGAATCAATATTACTGCTGTCAAATACATTGTCCCACGATTCATTACTTAATTTTGTGACAAAATCTGCCATCGTATGCTTGTTGATTTTCCTTACTGTTTTATATTGTTGATTACTGGGCTGAAAGTCAATATTATTTATTTCTATGAGTTGAGCATCATGATCGGATAAGCCATTTATAAAGGGTCCTACAGTATAATCTCTTAATTTTGAGTTATCAATGAATATATTATCTATCGCTGAACTAGAATTATTTTGAACTCTTGTGGGAAAGTTAACAGTACTGGAGAGATTGTAAGATTTCTGTATTTGTCCCTGCATCCAGACCAGTTCTGGGACCAATCCAGCTTCTTATCCAGTGGGTACTGGAGATGATGAATCTGGGCATGAAGCTATCCACTTACTTCTGCCTAGTGCTTAATTTTAAGGGAGACTGGAGTTATACCTCCACAGGAAAGCCAAGATTCACAGTGGGCTGTAGTGACACTGCTTTACATTTACAGGTTTTACTGCACATTGCCCATTCCCCAAGTCAAAGCCTACTCACTGGTTAGAGACGTGAAGTATGAAGACAGATGGACTGATGTTTCCACAGTGTGTTCATTTTATGTATTTTGTGCAAAAAACACCTAGAATGTTTCTTCCTATGTCAACATCCTATGATAATTGTCAACATACATTGTATTAATTTCACATTCTATTTCCAAATATACAAGATGCAAGGAGAAGAAGTTACAAGACTGCGAAATGAAGCTTCTAAGGTGGGGAAGGTGCGAGAACAGTACATTAAGAAGCTGACACAAGCAGAGAATCAGCATCAAAGTCTGATGCAAGAGAAAGAGATGCTGAAAGGGGTTATTGGTCACTTTGAGAAAAACCTTGAAACAGCCAAGAAGCAAGCAGAGAATAGCAAGAAGATCTGTGATGATCTACAGAGGGAAAAAGATAACCTCAACAAGAATATTCTCAAAGCAGCAGGTATGGTTTTATTATTGAGAACTGCAAGGCAGAATTAATCTTCAAACAGTTGTACCATATGAGATGATAAGTCAGTGATTTTCTATTGTGGCCATGGCAGTTATGAGGTTTGTAACCTATACTTTTCACCAAATATTAGGCTGAGTAAATCAAGGGGGATCAGATGGACAGAACATGCAGCAGGAATGAAGGCACTGCAAAATTATATCCAAATTTTAAATCAGAAAATCTGAATAGATGAAAACACTTGGGAGGCCTAGTTCAAGATTCATGCCATATTCTTTGCAAGCTGTTGTACCTGTTATTTGCCTGGGATGTGTTGCTTTCTTTGTCAATGTCACATTGGTAGCTAAAATTCTTGCTGGAAAAATGACACCCAAATAAAGAAATTAAGGGTTATTCATGTAATTTAAAAGAGAAAATAAATTTGGAATGAGGATTCAAATTGTTTTAAAAAACTATACTGCAATACTAGTGTACTGCTTTAACAACCATGGCTGCTGTACATATTGGCAAGAATATGGAGTAAATTTCATAATATTGTCGCATGTTGGGTATGTCACGCGACAAATAACTTCACGTGGGTCTCGGATTTAGCGAATCTTTATTGGATACTCAATCTTCCACACCTTACAATTACTATCACTTGCAGAGTCACTTGACTTTTGGCCCAACTTCGATGCTGTTCTCTAATACTCTGTCCGATTCTCTAATACTCTTGGCTTATGTAGGTGTTTTGCGGACTCAGTAGAGGACACATCTCGCCAAAGTTCGATCTCACATGTTTGGCAATCCGTTGCTTCAGGAACGCTCTTTCTACACTGGTAACGAGTTTCGTCTCATCCGTCGTTACTCAACGGCCTTCTGTTGTTCATCTCCAGGGAAACACGTTCATTGTTTCAGCATTGTCTACCAAGTGGCCCACTGTTATTGCATTACCATGGAAGTATCTACTCCAAACACGTTACATTGCTCCCTTCTAAAGGTTGTTCGTCCCAAACAGCCTAACAGTGCATCCTTGGTTTCGTTTCCTAAGGTGTTCATCTTCTGTGTATTACCTCCGCCTTTTCTTCGGTGTTTTGCCTTCCTTCCATCCGCCCCCCTTCTTCCAGAGTGCTCGCCCCGAGCACTTCCAAGGTCCAGTGGTTGTCGGTCCCATTGTCTCACATTCATTCTTTCTTCATTCACCCTTGCGGGGGAGGTCGGTACTTCTATGTTACCGGTTCCTCCCATACGGGCTGTTTCCCTTTTTTCGTTTTGGAGGGGGTTGGTCCCTCCACAAGATCCACTTCTTGACATTTTTTGGTGGGAAAGGAGATTCGGTAATTCGCTTCGTGGTCTCATGTCCGGTCATTTTTCTATAGGGCTCGATTCTTGTCCCTCTTGTTACATTGCGGTTGTGTCCATTGTCTCTTCCGAGTGTCCATCCTTTCTGTGTTCCTTGTACCACATTGTCCCTGGCACCAACTTTCCCGACAGCATTATCCTTGCCCATGCCACTCTTGCACAGTGGGTCGTCCTAGTTCTAGAATCAACAAGTTCTCTCTGTGGGTGACACTTTTCCTGGGTAATGTAAGACTTTACGATGTCTCTCTTATGTCGTGCCATTGCTGCGCGACAGGACATCTCCTTGTCGGTTTCCTGCTTTTGACATGCCACTGTTGCACGGTGGCTCATCCCTCTGTGGACAATGGCCAATTTCTTTTGGGGTTTACAATTTCCCCATGTTGAATTCTTTGCTTTCTGGCAGCGGTATTCCGCGGCCAGTTTTTGGTCCCTACACCTTTTCTTCTTCGGTTCTCCGACCAGCATTACTTCGGCGTCTACTACGGGTACCTCTTCTTTCTGTGCCGCCTCAGGTTTCCTGTCCGGTGAGGTCGGCTTCTTCTCTTTCCGCCAGGCTTTCCAATCGGCCATCATTTGTTCATGTCTGGCGTCCGCCTTGGCCTGGCTGGCGTCTAATTTAGCCAGGAGTTCTTCTTTGTCTGTCTCCATCTTCTTCAGCAGAAGTTCCAACATCTGCTGTGACTCCATTTCAGCTCATGCGTAAGTCCAGTCTTTTAAATTCATCTCGGAATCTGAACTGATCCCACTTCTGACACCAGTTGTCACGTGTTGGGAATGTCACGCGACAAATAACTTCACGTGGGTCTTGGATTTAGCGAATCTTTATTGGATACTCAATCTTCCACACCTTACAATTACTATCATTTGCAGAGTCACTTGACTTCTGGCCCAACTTCGATGCTCAGTTCTCTAATACTCTGTCTGATTCTCTAATACTCTCAGCTTATGTAGGTGTTCTGCGGACTCAGTAGAGGACACCCCTCACCAAGGTTTAGTCTCACGTGTTCGGCAATCCGTTGCTTCAGGGATGCTCTTTATACACTGGTAACGAGTTTCGTCTCATCCGTTGTTACTCAATGGCCTTCTGTTGTTCATCTCTGGGGAAACGTGTTCATTGTTTTGGCACGGTCTACCCAGCGGCCCACTGTTATTGTGTTACCATGGAAGTATCTACTCCAAACACGTTATAATATCTTTGTGTGATTAACAATTGGAAATGTAAATGACGTGACAGAAGAGTTTCATATTTGTTTAGTATATGTTAGAAAGCTGAATACAGACACAAAAATTTTGTTATTCACAAAAGTAGCCTCAGTAAATCTCTTTATTCATATGGTTGTGATGTGCCTGAGAACACCCATTTTATATGATACTAATCGATTGTCATCAGGTACATTGCTCTTTGTGAAAGTTTGTTGTGACATTGTTTCAACTGTGTAGTGCTAACTTCATACATTTTAAATGCATAATTCCTGTTTCCAGGAGCAGCATATGAACAACAGGAGAAAATAAAATTACAGGAACAAGTAAAGAGAAACTTGGAGCAAGGAATTGACAATTTCAAATCTGAAGTAAATAAACAGAGAAAAATTGTTGCAAGTCTTGAGGAAGAAAGAGACAGGTGTGGTTACATTTTTCTAATTATTTGTATTCTGGTAGCATCTTTTTGAGAAACAGGGTGTCAAGATATGCGAAACTGGAGAATAATACATAATCAGCAGCTTTCTAATTTATACAGCTCACATATTTCTATTAGTATGGTCAAATGAAGGATGTTGTGACAGGCTTGACATATAACCCATGTGGAGGAAACAAGAACTGAATACAAAATTTTGGAGGGAAACCTCTTGAAAAGCATCAATTTGAAAAACTGAGACAGGAAGAGAGTATAATATTAAAATAGATCATAGGATGTGAACTGGATTGAAATGGCTTCATAATGGAGCTCACTATTGCACACAAACTTAATGGCACTCAACATTCATTTATTTTTATTGCTAGTGGGGTGCGACTAAGTCCCTTGTACTGCAACCACTTCTGGCCTGTCGTACCAGCCCCAGATGATACGTGAGGGTGATTGTGGAGCAATTGGTGGAATGAAGATTGGCAGGGGAAACCGAAGTACTCGGAGAAAACCTTCCCCAGCGCCACTTTGTCCACCACAAATCCCACTTGACCAGACCCGGGATCGAACCCGGGCCGCCGTGGTGGGAAGCCAGCGACTAACCGCTTGAGCTATGGTGTGGCCTTCATTTTCTGTTAGTACAGGATGAGTTCTTTAACACAACACTTAACAAAAATTTTTTTTTGAAAGGGTAGATATTGTTCTTTTAAGCCTTCACAGTATATTCTGAAGTAATTGAAACGTCTTGTAATTATTATTTTAAGTTATGTATGTGTCTGCATTTTTCATTGACTTCAGTGGGCAAAGTCACAAGTATATTTTGCTCTGCTATCGTATATTAAAATATCTGTCCCCGTATGTATTAATTCATAAACAGTGAAACTTTGGGACATTTGGTAGGGCTCCTCACAGAGGAATCAGCACATCACAGGGCTTCTACCTATATAGGATGACACAGGGTAGCACAAAAATATAGACTCTCATGAAAAGGATTTTGATCTGTGATCGCAATGTTTGAGTGCCTCAACATTATATGCATCTTGGAGTATGTGGCCATTATGACTGCTACCACTAGTAATTAATCCATCTGCATCCTTCTCCACTTCCACAGGAAATGATCATAATTTTTAATAATGTTCCTCATCTACAGACTAGACTCTGATTGATTTCTAGATATCAAATGCAGCTTCTATAGTTGTCTACAACATATAATTTTACAATATCATTCACAGGTAGCAGAAGAACTACTAAAGGGAATCCTTCATGTTTTACATAAAAATATGCTTGCAATGACTGTGGCTTCTAGCATGGAAGTGTATGGGTATGCTAGTGGAGGCAGATGGGTTAATCAAAAATTCTCTCTGTTTTAAAATAAAGGTTCCAGCACCTGATGTTAGAAGATTCAGTGTAAAAATTAAGTATTGATTAAACATAAGACAGTCAAAGGTGGAAAGAAAGAAATTAATTATGTTTATTTCAGATATGTACTGGAGTCTCAAAAACTGACTCAAAAGTTACAGGATACACTAGCTGAAGTGAAGCTCAAGCAGGTATCTATTGTTGATTATAAGAAGAAGATAGAAGAAGCAGATACCAAGTTTCATACTCAACAAAAGCTCTTTGAAGCAGTCCAAAGTGATCGAAATACCTTCAGAAAGCTGTTACTTGAAGCCCAGGTGAGGCAGTGCTGATGTGCTTGCGATATTAATTTTCCTTATGAAAAGTTCTTATCTTCTGGGATATCATGCTGTGTAGTACATTGAAAGTTATGCTTCACATTTGTTTCTTGCATGGTTTATTTTTTACCCTTGAAGTGGGAGGTGGCATTTTACTCTAAAATGTCAGTTGACTTTCAAAAGGCTGCAAGGTGCTATTTCTCAGAAAGTATAACCCTTCATAACCATCTCTGTGAGAACCTCAAATTCCAGTTTTCCTTGTGTTTTCAACTCTGTTATTTCTAGCCTCTGTCCTCTTAGCAGGCAGAAAAGAATCGGTTTGTAGATGCCAGTGATCAAAGAATTTTGTTCACATTATAGGACAGTGATATAGATGAGTGACAGTAGAGGGAATCTACAGGTTAATGTGGAACTGAAACAAAATGAGTTGCTTTTAACATTTTTATATTTTTATAAGGGTGGATCTCCTCATGACAAATACGCCTCCCTACTTCCCTCTTCTTCCATAAGGCTCCTCTTGTATCTGTGTCCACACGTTCCTCTCTCTCTTTTGTATACTTTTTCCTATCTCACTACCTGCATTCATATCATGGACAGAATGAACAAAGATTCTCCCTCTAACCATCTGCTTCCCCTCTGCTTGTTTCCTCCCTCTCCCACTAGCTGTCACTTGTATTCATGTGTCTCTTTTTGTATTCTTGGTTTCTTATTGGTGTTGACATGGGAGAGATGTGTAATGTAAGTAGCATGCATGTGCAGGTGACTGTTTATCTGACAGTTTAATTGTTTATGCTATCAAAGGAATCCTATTTCCATCCATGTGTAACATGTACATACCATTGTATTATTGGACCAACTTCCATGTGGTGTTGTTAGCTTCTGATCGTGTCTAATGTTTTTGGATACAAATATACTTACAAGAGATATTTTAACACTTAACTTGGAATGCTGAAATCAGGAAACAAAAAGTAATATGTTCTTTATTTTCCTTTCTGTTTCTCATACATAATAATAATCATTATAAAAGGTAAAACAACTCAGTCCAGTGTGACTGTTGAAGTTTTTACTACTTCAATTCTTAACACCCTTACATGTTTCGGTCCCTATAGACCATCATCAGAGGGACATCGATACTCTTTAGAAACCACTATTACAATGGGCATTCTGAATGTTAAAATATATACACATACAATGTTTGTAATGCACAATATATACAAAATCCAAAGTTTTCACAACTACAGCAGTTGTTTTCTATTGTAGGCCAGATGGTCTGCCAATATTGTGCGTTTCTTAAGTGTAATTTGTATAGCTGATTGTTGATATTTTGTTTCTTAATATATAAGTATTTTAGTTTGTTCTTTATCCTAAGTTTGGTTAATTGTTTTTGGGTTAGCTTTATGGCATTACTTGTCCCATTTAAGTTTAGGTTGGCATATTTAGGTATGATGTTTTTGTTTTGACAAGTTCGAATGAACCATATACAGAGTGTCCCAGGAGGAATGGACCAAACTTCGGGAGGGTGTTCCTTATGTTAAAGTATGCCGATATAACCCAAAACACCTATGTCCAAAGTTGAACGGTTACGGAGATAATGGCCCGAGAAAAGTGTGGTCTTCTAGCGGGTCTACGGACTATACCTATCAGCTGAGAGGCCTTATCTNAAAGTTTCACACTTCTCTGGCCATTATCTCCGTAACCGTTCAACTTTGGACATAGGTGTTTTGGGTTATATCGGCATACTTTAACATAAGGAACACCCTCCCGAAGTTTGGTCCATTCCTCCTGGGACACCCTGTATGTGCATTGGTTCTTAGTAGTTTCCTGGCCTACAATAGAAAACAACCGCTGTAGTTATGAAAACTTTGGATTTTGTATATATTGTGCATTACAAATATTGTATGTGTATGTATTTTAACATTCAGAATGCCCATTGTAATAGTGGTTTCCAAAGAGTACCGATGTCCCTCTGATGATGGTCTATAGGGACCGAAACATGTAAGGGTGTTAAGAACTGAAGTAGTAAAAACTTCAACAGTCACACTGGACGGAGCTGTTTTATCTTTTATAATATTGTTAGTGTGACAGACCAGAATGAAACAAATCAAATTCATCGAAGTTAGTCAAGCTAAACTGGTAAATCAATACATCAATACGAAAAGGAAACTACTGAGAACCAATGCACATATATGGTTCAATCGAACTTGTCAAAACAAAAACATCATGCCTAAGTATGCCAACCTAAACTTAGAAGGGACAAGTAACGCCATGAAGCTAACCCAAAAACAATTAACCAAACTTAGAATAAATAACGAACTAAAATACTTATATATTAAGAAACAAAACATCAACAATCAACTATACAAATTACATTTAAGAAATGCACAATATTGGCAGACCAACTGGCCTAAAATAGAAAGCAACCGCTGTAGTTGTATTTTGTATATATTGTGCATTACAAACATTGTATATGTATATATTTTAACAGTCAGAACACCCATTGTAATAGTGGTTTCCAAAGAGTATCGATGTCCCTCTGATGATGGTCTATAGGGACCGAAACATGTAAGGGTGTTAAGAACTGAAGTAGTAAAAACTTCAACAGTCACACTGGACGGAGCTGTTTTATCTTTTATAATATTGTTAGTGTGACAGACCAGAATGAAACAAATCAAATTCATCGAAGTTAGTCAAGCTAAACTGGTAAATCAATACATCAATACGAAAAGGAAACTACTGAGAACCAATGCACATATATGGTTCAATCGAACTTGTCAAAACAAAAACATCATGCCTAAGTATGCCAACCTAAACTTAGAAGGGACAAGTAACGCCATGAAGCTAACCCAAAAACAATTAACCAAACTTAGAATAAATAACGAACTAAAATACTTATATATTAAGAAACAAAACATCAACAATCAACTATACAAATTACATTTAAGAAATGCACAATATTGGCAGACCAACTGGCCTAAAATAGAAAGCAACCGCTGTAGTTGTATTTTGTATATATTGTGCATTACAAACATTGTATATGTATATATTTTAACAGTCAGAACATCCATTGTAATAGTGGTTTCCAAAGAGTATCGATGTCCCTCTGATGATGGTCTATAGGGACCGAAACATGTAAGGGTGTTAAGAATTGAAGTAGTAAAAACTTCAACAGTCACACAGGACAGAGTTATTTTATCTTTTATAATATTGTTAGTGTGATGGACCAGAATGAAACAAATCAAATAATAATAATCAATTTCTTTATTGATATTTTAATACATTTAGATTGAGGATAGAAATGTATTCAACACTGGTTTATTTTAATTCAACCATGCAAATGGGTAAGTGTATTTCTTGAGTCCTGGCCATTATAACAGCATATACAATAAAGGAATACAAAATATGATAAACTAGAAAAGAGAAGAAGGGATGAAAGGAAATTATGTCACACGTTCATTTTCTCTTCTACATGTGTTTTGACACACCATAAGAACGTGTATTTGTTTTGTTTTGTTTGTTTTATCTAACACAAATATTCAAATGATCACTACTGTCATTCTTGGATATTTTTTTACAGGATGAAATTTCTGAACTTAAGCAGAAGTTGAAGATTTTGAGCCATCAGACTGAACAACTGAAAGAGGACATTACAATGAAGGAGGCACAGCTCCTGAAAGAAGAGAATGGTAATACCAGAATTGTAACTCCAATTTTGTATTCCTGCTTTCAAAATATGAGATGTGATTCAGAGATAATTTTGGGATATGTATCATGAATATACGTATTGTGATGAGTTATCTTATGTCCATCACCACGCAACTCTTCCAAATTCGCTTCAGGCTCTGAACCGATCCCACTTCTGACACCAGTTGTCACATGACAAATAAATTCGTGGGTCTCGGATTTAGCGAATCTTTATTGGACACTCAATCTTACACTCTTCACAATTATAATCACTTGTGGTGTCACTTGACGTCTGGCGACTAGGTTCCAATTGTGTTGTATGAAGGCTAATTAGCTCTGTAGTTCTCGGCTTATGTAGGTGTTCTGCGGACCGGATACAAGACACCATTCACCAAGCTTCCATCTCATGCGTTCGGCAATCCGTTGCTTCTGGAACGCTCTTTATACACTGGTAATGAGTTTTGTCTCATCCATTGTTACTCAACCGCTATTCATCACTATCTGTCGCTGTGGGATCTCCACAATTTCCATTGTAGCCGTTGCGCGGCGATGGACGTAAGATAGCTTGTCACATTATATCCTGTGGGTTTATAACTTAACCTCTCTATCTACATATATATTCTTTGTTTGAATTGCATAAATGATCATATACTACAGAAGTTTTGCCTGCACATTTCATTTAGGATACTGATTGGTTTGTCTGAATGAAATTTGTTACTGAGAAGTGTATATAAAAAGTTATCAGGCAAATTTAGTTTTGGTCTGAATCAAACTGACATAACTCCTATATAATATGAAGTACAAATCAAACTAAAAAAATACCTCCTCACACAGAAGCTGGTATAGAACATGACCTCATGGAGAGCTTGAAATTTAAGAAATTATTTTTAGTGAATATTTAATGAAATTCAGGAAATTACACCTTCTACTCTGCTTTATAGATTAGCTGTGCATCAGTAGATTTGTGTCTGAAATAAATGACTTTAAAGACCAGTAAGATATCCAAAACTCCATAGAATGCTTGTGGAAAATAAATGGATTTTTTTAATGCTAGTGGGGTGAGATTAAGTCCCTTGTACTGTGGCCACTTCTGGCCTATTGTACCAGCCCCATATGATAGGTGAGGGTGATTGTGGAGCAATTGGTGGAATGAAGATTGGCAGGGGAAACCGAAGTACTTGGAGAAAACCTGCCCCAGCGCCACTTTGTCCACCACAAATCCCACTTGACCAGACCTGGGATCGAACCTGGGCCGCCGCGGTGGGAAGCCAGCAACTAACTGCTTGAGCTATGGCACGGTCCAGTGGATGTTGTTATTGCACATTCTGTTCACTGTGACCCTTTGGTGATATGCAGATCAAAATTTGCTTAAAGTAGTAAGTATATGATTTTAATATTGTCAGACAAACTGTTGTTAAATCTTCTCTTTAACCAAGGAATGCATTTTATTAATTTATATACATCAAAGAAAATATAAAACTAAAGTAACACTGCAACAGTATGGGCATGTTGCCATTTACATGTAGCTGCCAGTGCAGGTAAGGTGTTGTTTAAAGAAGTCTTCAAGGGATTAAATAATCAAAAAATAATTTTATTAATGTTAAACTTAATTTTAATTGCATTCCTTTTCTATTACATATGTATTCATGCACACACACCTGCACACAGTAGAAGAATTCAGAATTATATGTTTTCACTGGTTTGTTTATTATTTCAAGGATTTATTTCTGCACCTTCCTGGGTTATTCCAAAGTCTCTATACAAATATTCAAACTGAACAAATAAAACTAAACTAATCTATGATACTCAAATTACTGAATATTTGACACATGAATCTGAAATGGTTTGATTTGTTTTACAGCATTACAGAAAAGCAAAAAAGAAAGAGAGATCCAAAAAATTGAAATAAGGAAACTCAAAGATGAATTACATGATAGCAAGGAACAGATTACAGCTTATAACTTAGAGGAAAGAAAGCTACTTAAGATCATTCAGGATGGAGATCATGAGAGAGAGAAGCAAAAGAAGGAAATGGAACGGGTAAATAGAAATCACCTTTTTTTTCTGTACTCTTCTCTTACTAAATTAACATATTTCCTTAATCTTTTATCTCCGTATCTTACCATTTAGGATGTCAGTAAGAAGTCTGGTTTAATCAAAGTCACTGTTTACTTTCATTATATGTATTTTGGGTGCTCTTTCTTTGCAGCTAGATGAGTTAGAGCATGAAACTGATTATTGCTGCCATCTAAATTTATGAAGCTTTATCTCCATGTCCCCTACATATCTTCAGTATGATGCCTTTGCACACTAATTTACATTTTACTAAAGATAAGAAAGTCCACTGAGTAAAAAAAAAAACAATCTTTATTTCCACATGCGAGTAGTACTATAGAAATACTAGATCTAAAACCAGTTCTGATGTATGGGTGTGAAGCATGATCCATGTGTTTTTCATATATCAAAGCTTCATTTAGAAGAAAAGAAATATACAGCAAAAACTGCTCATTCTTTGTACCCAGGTTCAATTAAATGGGAATTATACATTATAAACCCTTCAGATGTACAAACCCATGCAAGGTATCACTGGATGGCAAGAGGTTAGAACTTATATTACAGAAAATATATTTTCAGATAATGAATGAGCGAGACATTCAAGGAACACAGTTAGCAAGGAGAAATGATGAGTTGTCTTCACTGCATGATAAAACAAAGATTCTACAGACTACACTCCATAATGGTGAAGCACAATATGATCAGAGGTTGGAGGACATTCGTTTACTAAAACTGGATATTAAAAGACTCAGGTAAATCTTGATAGTACACGGTCTTCTAACACAAACTTTCAATAAGATTTATAATATTTTAACCATTTGCTGTATTTCTTAAATTCTCTATATGTGGACCTATCACACTAGTTATTTATTTTAATACAATTTTTATTCATTAAATTTCAGTAAATTAAATGTGGCAGAGAACATTTGATTCTACTGGGTTGTTCTATATTACCTGTGATAAGGTATGAAATCAGAAAAGTGTGATTAAATATACTGTAATTATAAGATTTTCAGTGTTGCACATCTGACCAAAAAGTTCCATATCATTTTTTTAAAGAAATTTTTCAGAATCGTCAACTTCCTAATCTGAACAAATTATTACTTACCAGGGTCACTGTGCCCTAACAGCAATAATTCAGGTGAAACATGGTGTCCTCTTTTAAGATGTGACACCATGCAGACGGGTAGAAATTTAATGATCTTTCACAGAAACATACTGCCTCCATCTTTAGGGTCAAAGAGTATGTTAACAAGCAAACATGCTCTGAAACTCAGTAAAATTCTACCAGACTGCATGGCATCACTTCCAGAACAGAGTACTTTGTACATGAAATAGCAAGGGGTCAGAGTATTAAGATAGGAGAAATTCTTAAAATGAGGAATGATAATGGGGATTCCACTGCATTTCTTCTATTGGTTTTCCTACATCATTTAATAATTTAGGCAAGAAAAGGACTTGCTCACAAGAAGCATGACCAATATGACAGATATGCGCCAAGAAATTTTTCACCTGGAGACAGACCTTACTCGTGAGCAACTGAAGCGTCGTGCATTGGAAGAGGAGTTACAGAACCCTCTTAATATTCATCGTTGGAGGAAACTGGAAGTGAGTTCATTAAGAATACCTATGTCAGCATATTTCTTAGTGTGAATTATTTCAGGACGAATAAATATACACATACCATTAATTAAATGAGAAAAAGAAAAGGAAAAAGACAACTTACCATATTTATTCTCTATCTTGAACTGAGTTTTATCACATCTCGCTTCTAGCACATTCACATAATGCTGCTTATACCTTTTCATTTTTATGTATTTGCATAAAGTACATGTTAAAAGCTTGCATAATGGGGAGGTGCCATATAAAAGTCTGTCTGTTGATCTGTCTCATCTACAATATAATTTTGCCTGAATCTGGTATCGGGTGTCTAACACTAAAAGCCATGAGGCAGATTTAATTTAGGTTTGTATTATTCCAGTGAAACCCACATACTACGTCAAGCTCAAATCATACTAAAACCATGGAGTTTTTTTTTGTCAATAATAATGATGAAGTTACAGAAATTGTAGTTTGTTTTCTCGATAGTAAAAAAAGCAATATTCTTTTGTTGAGCATACCTACTTGTGAATAGATACAGGGATAAGAGAAAAAGCTGTACTGCAAAGAGTAATCCAGTTTCTCATTGGTAAGCAGCTGTGAACACTACTTTGTTAAGTGTCACTAATATTCTACTTCTCTTTGTGAATAAAGGGCTCAGATCCTGCTACACATGAGCTAATCCTGAAGATTCAGCTCCTACAGAAGCGTCTTATAGTTCAAGCCCAAACAACCATTAAACAAGAGGCCCAATTAAAAGAATGTGAGTTACTCTACTCAAATTTACGTCAACTGCTAGCCCGTCAGCCAGGACCAGAGATGGTCACCCAGTTGCAAGAAATGCAACACGCCCTCAAGGCCAAGGACAGAAAAATTAAAGTATGCAATTTTGTAGTGTGTAGTAGTAGTAGTACCACAAAATAATGTGATCATCACACAATCTAAATCAGTTTCCAGTTTCCTCTAAGCTAGAGAGCCACAGAAGCAGTAAAACGTCATTGTTATCATGAATGTGTGTAAAGATAAGCTGAATATTTCATGCTGTAGTCAATGTTCAAGTTTTCTGTCATTTATTTTCTCTTTCTCAGTGTTTGGCAGCAGAACTGAACATGTATGAAGCACAAGTATCAGAATACAAATCTCACTTGGCAAGAGTCAACGAAGAATTACAAACTGTGAAGAAAAAATACTTTGCACAGGTGAACCAATCACATATGTTTTATAGCTAAGAATTTTTATAATTTTAACAGTTAATACCATTAAATTGACTGTATTTGTGGTCTAGTGGTCAGAGTTCCTGGCTACAGATCCAGAGGTCTGGGTTCGATTCCTGGTGCTACCAGATTTTCTGAGTAGTAGTGGGTCTGGAATGGGGTACACTCAGCCTAGCGAGGATAATTGAGGAGCTATTTCAAGTAGATAGCAGCTCTGGTCTAAAAACCGAAATTAATGACCATGGGGATTCACTGCACTGACCACATGACACCCTCTGTCCACTAAAGTTGGCACGAACTTCATCAACAAGCGGCGAGCACTCAGTATAGTTTGCTTGCGGACTAAACCCATGGAGTTTTTTTTAATACCATTAAATCTGTCTTAGGCAGCTAAAATTATATATATATATATCAGTAATATTTCTTAAATCACTTCAAAATTAGTATCAATAAACTGTATATTTATTAACTTCATGAACTTTTGGGTTCTGTAAAAGTAAGAAATCTTACTGGTTGTATAGATCAGGCATGTCCAACTTCAAACAGGCTGTGATCGACTTTTTAGTGTCAAAACTGGCAGTGATCTACCACCCCCTCCTATCATCATACCTCACTTTAAGCAAAAATATTGTTAAAAATAACATGACACATGATGTTTGTTGTAAAAGCAACATACGTACATTGAAAAGTACAGACTTACCTTGTTCATTAGTGAGAAGTCTGGGCCTGCATTTCATCCACTAGCTGTTGGAAGTCAGGTGAGTATTGGGTGAGGGCCAGTTTCAGGCAATCCTGGAGATGTTCATCTGTCATGTTAGAACGTTGTTTACTCTGTCATTTTTAGGTAAGAAAATGCAGATTCACACAAATAAGTTGAACCGAAACAGGAGTGTACGATTTCACTGCATCTTGGCACTAACTTCTAAAATGATTCTTGTCCAGCACGAGTCTTGAGAAAAATGTCATTTTTAAGGGTTAATATCTTATTTTCAAGAGATGCCTTGCTCAATGGGTAATTTCCTTACTGGCCTATGAGATCGACCAAAAATCGTCCCATGATCGATGCATTGGACATGCCTGGTATAGATGATCACTACATAAAGAAGACTGTTCATTGTGGGTGTTACAGTTAAAAACAGTGGCTCTTATGAAAGTCAACATGTTTGGGGATGTCATACATTTCCTTTGAATTGTTACATTTTTATGTACAAAGTAAAATGCAGATTCAAGACAGACTTGTAATTTTTTTATTTATTTCAGAAACGGCGTGAACAGAAAGTGAAGGAGCATGAACATGATTTGATGTCTACTACAAACAATGGAAGAACACGTTTTATGGGGGGTGGATTCAGTTTATTAGCTGTACCACCAAAATCTTTTGGCAGTCAGTCATAGATACTAAGAATACCAAAGTATAAATTTACCCTGAAAAGGCTATGGTAATGAAAATGCTTTTTGTTTCCATGGATAGCATAGTCGGTATAGTGACTGACTACAAGCTGGATGATCGAGGGGTCAGAGTTCAAGCGTTGCTAGAGTCAAGAACTTTCTCTTCTCCATGTCATCCAGACTGACTCTGCGGCCCACCCAGCCTCCTATCCAATGGGTACTGTGGGCTCTTTCCCTGGGGTACAGTGGCAGAGGCGTAAAGTTGACCACTCACCTCCAACTAGTGCTGAGGTCAAGAAGATGTGGATCTATACACCCACTCCCCCATACATCTTCATGGTGTAGTACTTAATTAGTTAAGCTCAGGGACAACTTTACCTTATGACTCCAATGCAGTCTCTTCCCCTGAAATTTTTGTGAGCAAAATTCTATATTCATCAACCACTGCAATACGAGTATATCCTGTTTCCTTTGCTCTACTAATTCATGCAATAAAAAAAAAAACCGTACAGAATACATCTAGAATCAGTAAATATTCCAAACAACCTGGATTTGTTTTATGAAGTTTTTTTTACAAGTGATACAGTTATTTCTCAATCTGTATTACAGTATGTCTTACAGCCTCTCTTAGTAACATTTGTTTTCTTCCAGAAATATCATTTTATTGATTTTGTCATAAAATATGTGCATACATAATTTTCTAATATACATTACATTTTTTACAATTCATCACTTTACTAGGAGTCTTTGCTATGGTTGAGGTTGATTTGAAGGAATTTCATGTTGTGTGTTTGTCAGTATGTGGGTCAGTTCTTCATAGAATCAAGTGACTTTTATGACACCCCCATAAACAAAGTCCTACATTTCATTCAAAGTGTAGGGTTAATAAAGGGTTAATCGAAAGGAGAATCACAATAGATCATTGAAGGTCGCAGTGCAGGGACCAGATTTTATGGCCCACCCCTTACACACATACATATACTAGAAGTCTTAAAAACATTCAGTAAATCACTGTCTGTGCTCCAGTGTCACACTTAAAGTGAGACACAGTGCAATACTCAGATAGAAATATCAGTCCATTTTCAATTAAAAGAATCTTTTCTGTAAGATATACAAAACACAAGCAAGAAAGAATACAAATGCAAAAATCAGAAGAACCTTATCAGTAAATTCACGACGGCCATATTTAGCAAGTAGTTTTCTTGACTGCAGAATGACACTGCCAGTTGTTTTGAGTTCTTCTTGAGTGCCTTGAACATTACTGGATGAGTTTGCTACAGTGAAATAAGGTTCACATACATTACAATAAATTCTGTCTCTTCAAAAAAATACTTAAACAGAGGTACTTGGAAATTTTAACTAAAATGTTCTGACGTGCATATCAACTGATTCTTTTTTTGAGAGAGAGAGAGACTCTTTATAGCCTGGTTTCAGATACCATCCTCAAAAATTAAGTACATTCTAAAGGGTTCTGACGATGGTGGATGATACAGAATTACTGGGTTTTTGGACTTTTTTAATCATCCGGAATTCTAGGTAACAGAGGACACTCTAGGTAATACAGGACATGACGTTTCAGAAACTGGGTCTGTTTCCGTCTTCAGGTGAGAAAGGAAGACACCTACTCTCAATCTCAATTGAGATTAGCTCTTTCTAAGGGGCCCAACTGAGTAGGTGTCTTCCTTTCTCACCTGTAGATGGAAACAGAGCCAGTTTCCGAAACGTCGTGTGTTCTATTACCTAGAATTCCAGACAATGGAAAAATTCCAAAAACCCAGTAATTCTGTGTCTCAAAAATTAACTTTTGACATCCTGGTTGATTAGATGGAATCATATTAAGATTACATTATCTTATATACAGTTTGCTGGGAAATTTCTGAGTGTATATTTAATTCTCAGAACAGTAAAATTCTGAATATCATTATAGAAATCTGGTTTTTCTACCAGCTTATTTACAATAGTTTCGGTCACTTGGTAACATATTCAACATATACTGTATAGTGGTAATTAGAGAGCCAAGATAGTTTAGTTGGTATAGCAATAGACTATGGGTTGGACAGCCATGGTTCAACTCCCAGTAGAGGCAAGAGATTTTCTCCCACAGTGTCCAGACTGCCTTTGGAGCCCATTCAACATTCTATTCAATGGGTACTGCAAACTCTTTTCCCAGGGATAAAGCAGCCAGTGCGTGAAGATGACCATTCACCTCCATCTAGTGCCAAGGTTAAGACTGGTGGAGCTATACCTCCACTCCTTCATATGTCTTCATGTTATGGTGCTTAACCCCTTGAGCGTGACTTTAAGCGGAGCCATTTAAATCCCTAAGCGTGTGCGACGCACCATCTGCGTCCGCTCAAACCCGTGCTGTAAGCGTGCGCGCCGCTTATGTTGTGTCCAAACTTTTCACTAAGAATTCTTAACACCTATGCTCTGATGTATGTACTTCCAGTGAATGTTTATGTAAGCTAATACTGACTTGTTTCATTCCTTGCTATCTGTCTGTGTGTGGTATTTTTTCTACTCACTTTGCTTGGGACAAAGCATCTGGTGTCTACTGCTTACGAAAGAATTGTTCCAACTCACACTCCGACTTGCCTTCAGAGAGATAATTTGTTAGCTAGCTTTCATTGAGTGCTTGTTATCTGTGTGTGTGTGTGTGTTTTTTTTTTTTTACTGGCGACAAAGAAGGTGTGTCTGATTTACGATGTTACGAACTTAGGGGTCGAAGTTGCCTGACGCCTGTGTCAACATTTAAGAATTTGTTATTCCTTTTCTGCTTTGTGACACACTCTTATCGGAGCCCCACGGCATTTGATCACGTAACTTGTCTGACGGAACAGTTTCTTGCCCCTGACGCTAATAAAATAGCGCTTTCAAATTGGGTTCCCACAACTTCGAATGAAATTAGGGTATCCCTAGGTTTGCTTATGCTGATGGGAATAATTCAGAAACCAAACCTCAGGATGTATTTTAGTAGGAAACATATGTTAGAAACACCATTTTTTCCCAGTGTAATGAGTGAAGAAAGGTTTCCATTGCTGACCAGATTTCTCCATTTTGTAGATACCACCTATAAGGAAATTGCAAAAAGAGATCCTAAATTGTACAAAATTCTTCCAGTAAGTGAATATTTGAAAAATAAGTTCTAGAAAGTGTACATACCGTGCCAAGAAGTAAGTGTCGATGAATCTTTGTTACTGTGGAAAGGTAGACTTTCGTGGAAACAGTATATTCCTATGAAAGCTTCCCGGTTTGGGTTTAAAATTTTTTAACTTTGTGATTCTGCAGGATATTTGTGGAATTTTATAATTTACAGTGGATCAGGGATAAAATTATGCTGTGAAATCACCAAAGACACAGATCTTTTCTCAACAAAAGTTGTTCTAAATTTGTGCGAGAAACTATTACACTCGGGCAGATGTGTTAAATGGACAATTTTTATAGCAGTCCCAATCTTTTCTAGAGATTAGTTCAGAGGACAACAGATGCTGTTGGAACAGTGAGTATCACGTGCAAAATTATGCCAAGAGATCTAAAAAAGAAACTGAAGAAAGGAGAAGTAGTTAGTGCAAAGTATGGGAAATTGGTGGCGTTGAAGTGGAAGGATAAGCGTGATGTCTCAGTGCTGACTAATAAACATTCAGACGAAATGCAACCCATAAGTCGAAAGGGTGGGTTAGAATTTGTAAATAAACCTATGTGTGTAATAGAGTATAATAAATATATGGGAGGTTCAGACTTGAAAGATCAGCTACTAGAAACATTCTTGCTAGAAAGGAAAAGGCAAAAAGTGTGGTACAAGAAATTATTCAACCACTAAGTAAATACGGCAGTGTTGAATGCTTACATTCTGTACTGCAAGGCTGGTAACAAGAAAGATCATCTGTTATTCAGAATAAACTTAGTGAATAAGATCATAGCAAAGTCCCATGGACAGAATTTAGAAAAGCGGAAAGGGAGTCCTTCAGATACAGACATGGAATGTACGATATTGACGGGTCAGCATTTCATTCAAGAAAATCCCAAAACCGAAACTTACAAAGGTGGAAGAAGATGTGCGGTGTCTACATAAAATGGAAAGAGAAAAGAAACCAGATACAGGTGTAAAAACTGCCAGGGACACCATCTCTCTGCATAGACCCCTGTTTTGAGCAATGCCACACCAAGGTAAACTACTAGACACTGGATATGGAGAGCTGGGAAAAAGAAATAGCTTGGCAAAATGTAAATAGATATTTATAATAATGAACTGTAAACAACTGTAAATATAATATAATTTTTTGGAATTTTTCAAATAGCGATTTCGTTGCTTAAAAATATTTAGGTAAATGTCTGCACAAAACCTTCAATGCTTGCGAAAATAAAGCACCGGGAGGGATTTAAATACCCCCCGCTTAAACTCAAGCTAGATGCATGTAACTGAGCAGACACATACGGTGCGTCGCACACCCTTGAAGGGTTAATTAAGCACTAGGACAACTTTATCTTTTATCTAGTATATAGCAGGGCCACAGAATTGTGCCAAAAATATATATAACAAATAAAAAAAATAAATTACACTGATTCAAATGTCAGAACAGTATGTTTACACAACATTTCTAAAATGTCACTCAGAAACACGCTTTTTCTCAGGTGTATAAGAAATAGGTGTTTTAGCCATTTAAGGTCATTGTGCCGTGTAATACCTCAACAGAAAATTTTCACACAAGTGTTCAGAAAAATCTGACATACTAAACCAAAAAGCAGTACAGCATATTTTATACTAGAAGAAATGCATACACATCCTTCCTTGATAATCACTGCTGTCTTGACACATATTTATAGGTGGCTAGTTTATGATTTTCCATTTAAAATGTCCTAGAAGTTACTCATAACAGATACATCCTTATATTACAAGGCATAAAAGAACTATTTACCCTTGTGTAGATTACAAAATTCCTATTTATATATGTAATAATAAAAAACTGGAACGCAGTCATACCTAGTGTTTCAAGGGAGCCAGCACTGCGCTGCGTTGTCTCAGCCAAGTGACGACTAATTGACAGTAACTGCTCTGTTACATCTGATGACATTTTGACCAGTCCTTCCTTATCCTTACGCTGCCTGTATTTTGGCATTGGAATAAAATAATGTTTATTTGTAAATGATATAACTAATAGCAAAATAAAAAAATATACTCTCACAAGCTCAATGACGTTCTTACCTGTGGCGTAAAACAGCCTCTTCTGATCCTTGATCTAAAAGCTCCTCCTTGTTGGACTTCTGAATTGCAAGCATACACATGATGTTGGCTTTGCGAAATGCTCCAACTGTACTGCAATTATCAGGAAAAAAAGATATGTTAAAAACTAACTTGCCTGTATGTATAAAGTCCTTCCAGCCCAAATGGTTCTGTGTAAGCTGCTGTTCCTGGCCTTCACATTCTGAAGTATCTGCATCTTCTGGCCGCGCCACAGCTCGAGCAGTTAGTTGCTGGTTTCCCACCGTGGCGCCCCAGGTTCAATACCAGGTCTGGTCAAGAGGGATTTGTGGTGGACAGGGCGGGTTTTCTCCGAGTACTTCAGTTTCCCCTGCCAATCTTCATTCCACCAAATTCTCCATCATCATAATCACCTGGGGCAGGCTACAATAGGCCAATCAGTGGCCGCCGTGCCAAGTGGACCCAGTTGGACTCCACCCCCCACTAAGCGAACCTGCATCTTCTTACCGCCTAATGACATCATAAGCCAGGATATATCTATCTGTTGCTTCCTGTATATAGAAATCTCATGATAACTGCAGGGTTTACAACCCTTCATAAACACAGCAGCTGAAACTGGCTGGTGTTAACATTCCTCAAACTCAAAGCCGCCAACTTCATTAAATGTAAATTTTCTTACCATGTTTAAAAGTAAATTAAGACCAAAAAATACAAGAAGGTGCACCAAAATAGTAAGTTCAGTATGACCGTCCCCTAAACAAACATTTCTCTGTGCAGAAACTGCTGACTTAAATGAAAATATCATGGCTCACAAAAGATACAAATAAGAAACCCAAAAGCTGGCAAAACCATGGTTGGCAACAGACTGCTGGACAATGATACATGATAATAGTTGACACCTTCTTTCATTAGCCCACAAATATACTGATTTTATAGTACTATCACATAATGTTGTATTTTAGCGTCCTGTTGCACTGATTTTTGTCCATGACAATGACATAATGGCAAGCAATGAAACAGATTAACTTAAATGGAGCACCTGATGATGGCACTATAGTGCCGAAACATGTTGTGGAATAACAAGCGAAATTGAGTGCACTAAAAGACGGACACTGCATACATATCGTGTATTATCACATATTAACAATTTACATCGTTTAACCATAAAAATTTATATCTTTATATATTTTTCTTTGAAAACTTGTCACCCTCTTTCTTTTCTCATGTATTTTAAACAAAAGTCTGCCTATTACATAAACCAATTTTCATCACGAGTATCTCATTAGTAGGATGTACTCATTTGTTCTTGACATAAATTTAACTCTACAGCATATTTTCAGGATATTTTAGTACAAATATATGAGACCTTTCTCACCACAGCAGATGAGCCAGCATAGCTCAGTGATTAAAGCAACTGCCTATAGGCTGGCATTATGGCAGTCTGATTCCTGCAAAAGCAGGGATTTCTCTCACCACCATCATGCCCATATCAAATCTGTGTCCCACCTACCTTGCAAGTTGATCTCGATGGCTTTCCACTTCTTTCAAAAGCTTTGTTCGTTCTGTTTCTTTTACCTCTTCTTTGGCAAGAATTTCTAACTGATTTATTTTACTCCTGAGAGTTCCAATCTTAGATCGACCTTCCCTGTTCAATTCGTTTAAAACTTCAAGTGGCCCTGGACATGTATTGATATCCTGAAAACAAAACATTTTCTTGACTTTTATCTTTCCGAAGTCTGTAACTGGTACGTCCTGAGTAAGAAGCTGAAATGGTGTTTACACGTTTCTTCGATGCACATAATCACCTGAACTTTGCTGACCCCATACCCAAAAATATACATGCAATAGGCTTATATGTAAACATTTCCAATTTCGCTAATTTTACGAGGCTTAATGGTTTAATCTATAATGCAAACATATCTTTGCGAATTTATCCAGTCTGTATGCTATTAGAAGTTAAAATAAAGCAGAGTACCTGAATCAGGGCTTTAACGAGTAAATTACAGTTCACAATTTCTCGTCGCCAAACATCAATAGCGTGTATGTCATTCATCTTTATTATTTCGTATTCCTGAAAAGAATTTACCAGATTTTATTATGTCATGACATTGTACCACTGTTTACCGAAAAAACTTTAATCGGTATTGTCTATGACAAAGAAAGCAATAATAACGGCTCCTATCTCGCCACCTGTTGAAATGTTAACTACGTCACACAAAACAACATTTCTGAAATAACCTCTCCGCCATTAAATGGCACAACATGTTTCAGCATTACCACCCTCCATTGCGAGCCATATTTATAAGAGATAGTTTAATTAGAAGATATATAATATATTCAAAGACGAAATTATCAACTGGTTCCTTTTTAAGGAAATAAGAGAATAAATCACGAGAGACGAAGTATAACCTGCAATGTTTTAACTTTCGGTTTGTAAAACTGATAGTGCACACCGGTGCACACCGTGCGCAAATTGTCGCTGTTAATGTTTCAATCGTTGTAGTGTTTGTAGTCGTGTAAATGTGAAAAGAGTGGAAACGGATAGGTTTGACCGTATTAACAGGGTGGCTGGGTACAAAGCCACTGCGTGTTGTGGATAATAGCAGTATGTGAACAAATGTGCGTGAGTGGTCAATCAGTGCCTTTATTGTATACCTCCACAGGTATTTAGCGATTTGTAATATCTGCCGCATGCATTTCTATACAACGTGGGCACGCAGAAGTAATCTTGTATGTGGAGGTGAACGTGGTCAAGCCCTTCCACCCTTGTGAGTTCGCTTGCATAGATAACACGTCTCTAGTTGCTATTTATCATGTGCTGTGCCACCCTTCTGATTACGTAGTTTGCTTGGATAGATAAGACGTGTCTAGTTATCGGTAGTAATTTTGTGCTGTGGTTCCCATGAAGAGACCTACTGCTATTGGCGTAGTTTCTTGAACAGTAGTACTGTTTTCAGAAGGAACTTAGTCAAAAAAATTCGAGTTGTCCGGAGTATTCGCTATTAGGTGAGCTGTGGTTTTTCGTAACAAGGCATCAGATGAAGCAAATGCGCGGTGAGACAGAGGAGTTTGATATAAAATGTCGAGGAAACGGAAGGGTAAGGGAGAGGGCACACCAAGGAAACTGGCAACCGCTATTTCCGAGAAATGTCGCCGATTTGAATCAGGCAACTGCTTTCCAGATAAGCAGACGCACACCGAGGAAACGTATGTTTGATTATTAGTTGCACACATCATCTAAAGGACCGGTTGAATGATATACTGTTTTTCGCTTTTAAACGTGGCGGACCGGTCGCATATCATGATTTTAGGACACGTTAGGTTGTAACACCATATACCTTGCTCTGGCGCCACGCAGCTAGGTGACTACTGGGTAATAAAACTCCGGAATGTTTGCTTAGTAGTCTCTAACTTGACCTCACTGTTTTGGTTCCCCACTCCAAAGGAAAATGATCTTTGTCCCTTCAATCTGTATGTACAAGGCAGGAAGTTAGTAGTGCAATATGGATCAAGGACGAAAGCGGTTGAAGACCAAGCGATCTCTCGGAGAACAAGAAATATCTGACTTGTTCTCTGATGAGTTGTCTGACGTGCCTTGTGACAGGAGTAGTGATAGTGACTCAGACAGTGGCAGTGACAGGGGACAACAAGGAATTGTGGCCACAGACATTAAAAGTGAAAGTACCTCTGATGAAAATGCGGGTAGTAATATTGCGGAGACAGCCACATGGGGAAAAGTAGACAAAACGCCTACTTTGGGACAGTTTACTGGAAATCCGGGGGTGAAACAGATTCCATCGGACCCAACGCAAGTGTCTGAAGTAGCAGAACTGTTTTTTGGAGATACTTTCTTTGACATGTTAAGTCAGGAAACTAACAGATACTATCTCCAACACCGTGAACATTATGACAGAAGTTATAAGGCGTTGAAGTGGGTGGATGTCACTTCAGCAGAAATGAGAAAATTTTTTGCAATTATCTTTCTAATGGGCCATACAAGGATGGATAATCTGAAAGAGTATTGGTCAACAGATCCATTTTTAGAAATTCCAATTTTTGGCAAACTAATGAGCCGTAAGAGATTTGAGCAAATTTGGTGGTGTTTGCATTTCAATAATAATGAACTGCAACCACAATCGACAAGCAGGCTTTTCAAAATTCAGCCCTTATTGAACTTCTTCATTCAGAAATTTCAGACTGTTTATAAGCCAAACCAACAACTGTCTTTGGACGAATCTGTGATTCCTTGGAGGGGAAAGCTTCATATTCGAACATATAATCCTGGGAAACTTACAAAGTATGGCCTACTTGTTCGTGTAGTTAGTGAAAGCACTTCACGCTATATTGGAAATTTAGAAATTTATTCTGGTGAAGGAAAGAAATTACAAGAAACTATTGTTTCCGTTTTGGAACCCTATCTTGATCAAAATTACCATGTCTATCAAGACAATTATTATAACAGTGTGGGAACTGCAGAATACCTTCTTTCGAGAAAAATACGTGTTTGTGGAACAATTAGGGTGAACAGAGGCCTTCCTCCAGATCTGAAAGAGGAATCTAAATCTTTGAAATGTGGTGAAACCACATTCAGGAGGAAGGGGGATATTCTTCTTCAGTCCTGGAGGGATACTCATGTTGTGAATATGATTTCCACAATTCACAATTCAAGCATGGTTGATGTTCAGAGGAGACATGGACAGGTAAAGAAGCCTATTTGTGTTTCTGAGTATAATATGTTCATGAAGGGAGTTGATAGAGACGATCAGTACTTGGTCTATTATTCTCTTCCTAGGAAAACAATAAAGTGGACAAAGAAAGTTGCTTTGTGGCTTATAAATTGTGCCATTTTCAATTCATTTTTGGTTTACAAAAATCTAAACCCTAATTTGGAATTGAAATACAAAGAATTTCTGCTGAATGTGGCAAAGGCCTGGGCTACAGACCACACGGTGGCGGCAGAACCGGCAGCAGACACAGTCTTAGTACGAGCGGGGCTGTCTACTCCCACTCCACGCAGGCCTCATGTGGACCCCCCTGGGCGACTCTCAGGTGATATGCGGAAACATACCCTTGTGAAAATTGTGAAGAATGAACATGCCAAGGGGAAGCAGCCCTCTAGAAGATGCCGTGTTTGTGCAGTACACAACAAAAGGAGTATGACTGTCTACATGTGCAAGTTCTGTGTAATGCCACTTCACAGTGGGGAATGTTTCCAGAAATATCACACTCTCAAGCACTTCTAGGACCATTGGTAAGTGCTCTCTAAAAATTTTAAGTTATAAAATTAATTAGGAGATTTTATATTAATTTTTAAAGTGAACAGTGCAGAAGTTAGGGTACTAGATTTAAAAATGCCGGTCTCCAGGGTGTCACTGTAACATTTTTTTGAATGTGGATAGTACCCACATCACCCCCCCTGTGGAGATGTTTGCTCAGCTGTTGAAGCGAGCAGGAAAACACACGTGATGCCTGAAGCGTGTAGTTCGTGCTACAGGCGGTGGTGGCACGGCATGCCGAGCCGTGGTTGGGGTTGCATCAGCTGTAGGGTTGAAGGTGTTGGTGGTGGTCCCACGGACCATCTCGTTCAGCATGTAGGTAGGTGTGACCCTATCGGTTGACACAGTGATGGGCCTGCTGTGCACGAGGATTTACATTGTCTTCTCATTCCATGACAGGACCCAGTAGGGGCCGCTGTAGGGGTGCTCCAACGCTCTGCGAGTCGTGTCCTGCCGGAGGAAGATGTGAGTGCACTTCTCGAGGTCGCTGTGCACGAATGTAGTCAAAAAAGCATGGCGTGTTGCTGGAATTTGAGTAAGGCGGGTCATATATTTGCGGAGCTTGGTGATGAGGTGCGCTGGATCAAATGGATCGGCAATCAGAGTCAGCAGCTCTCCTGGTATTCTTAGTGGCTCACCGTACACGAGCTGAGCTACTGATGCCTGGAGGTCCTCTTTGAATGCCGTGCGGATTGCGAGGAAAACCAGGGGAAGGGCTTCTGTCTAGTGTTGGTCTGCATGGCACATGATGGCTGCCTTAGTGTCCAGTGGAAACGATCCATGAGTCCATTAGCTGCTGGGTGGTGGGCGGTTGTCTGCAAGAGTTGAATGCCACAGAGCTTGGGAGTGGAAGAGTTGAGATTCAAACTGATGTCTCTGGTCGGTGGTGATGGTCTGCTGGCAACCTAAGCGGGATATCCATCTGGTCAGTAGGGCGAATCCCACTGTGTCGGCTGTGATATCCAGGATGGGGATGACTTCTGGCCAGCGGGTGAAATGGTCGACTGCAGTGAGGCAGTATTTGTAGCCTCTTGATGTTGGAAGGGGTCCCACGACGTCTGTATGGACGTGAAGAAATTTGGCTGCCGGCGGAGTAAAGTCACCCAATGGAGTGACTGTGTCGTGTGAGACTTTGGAGCATTGGCAGGATTGGCAAGCCTTTGCCCAGGTGCGGCTATCCCTCTGCTCGCCTGGCCACCCAAAACAATTTGCGACCAGTTTCGCAATTGCTTTGGTGTCTGGGTGTGACAAATCATAGACAGACTAGAACGCTTGGAGGCGTAGAGGAGCTGGAATGTACGGCCGAGGTTTCCCGGCAGAAGTATCGCAGTAGATGGACACTGTGGTACTGGGGATTGGTAGCTTCTCGAGCCACAAAGCGGTGTTCGACTGCCAAAGTAATTGGAGCTCGTCGTCGCTACTGATGGGCTTCACGCTGGGAATCAGTGAGTTGGCTGGTTGTGCTGGGGAAGACAACTAATTGAGTACGCAGTAGGCAGTTGTTTTTGCAGTCCACCAGGAGGCCGAAATGAGAGAGGAAGTTGGCTCCGATGAGTGGCTGAGTAACGTTGGCCACTATAAGTCACCACGTGAAATCCCGACATAGTCCCAGCTTGAGGCTAAGAGGCAGCCATCCCACGTATTAATGGACTGTCTGATCATGATGCCCAGCTCATAACATTTAAGAATATTACTGTACCTAATAATACATTTGGATCTATCCTTGCTAGAAACATTAATAAAAATAATATAGCTGAATTTCAAATGTTATTAAGTTGGGAACAGTGGGATATTTTTTGGAATAATAATAATATTAATATGTTTAATAACTTTCATAATACTTATTTAAGATGTTTTTATGCCTGTTTCCCAAAAAAAGGAAATCAAATATAATAATATTAAGTATAAATGGATTACAAAAGGGATAATGACCTCTTGTAAAAGAGAGAACTCTTATTATTATGCAGACATAGTAATGGTTTAAATCTTAAAATATATTATAAACAATACTGTAAAATATGAAAAGTAATAATAGCTACAGTAGAATTATTCTTAATTCTAATAATAAATTGAAAAGTACCTGGAAAATAATAAATGAGGATAAAAGGAAAATAAAAAGGGATAAAGGTATTCATTCCATAATGGTAGATAATGAAGTAATAACGAATCGGAACAAAACTGCAAATGCTTTTAACAAACACTTTCTATCTATATCTGATTCTATCATACTTACTTACTTACTTACTTACTTACTCACTCATGGAGCTGAGCCCTTCTGGAGGAGCCACCAATTCTGCAGCTACTCAAGAATTTCCCAGCATTTTATGGAACCCGAAGGTTCATCACCGTGTTCACAAGAGCCCTCCACTGGTCCCTATCCTGAGCCAGATCTATCCAATCCATGCCATCCCATCCTATCTCTCTAAGATCCATTATAATATTGTCCACCCACCTACGCCTTGGTCTTCCCTGTGGTCTCTTTCCTTCTGGCTTTCCCACCAATATCCTATAATCTATCATATCAGATAATAATACATATATAAGCTCGAATTCATCCAATCCAATCAATTACTTAGTAAATACGTTTAGTAGACCTTTTTCAAAAATGAATTGGCAGTATACCTCCACTTATGAAATTGAAAAAATTATTAAATCATTAAAGACTAAAAATTCAAGTGGATATGAAATTTCAAACAGAATAATAAAATTAAGTTCACCATTTATAATTTCTCCACTTATATTTGTAATGCAGTACTTAATATTGGTATTTTTCCTGATAGATTAAAATTTGCCATAGTTAAACCACTATTTAAAAAAAAGGGAAAACACATGATATATCCAACTGTAGACCTATATCATTGTTGACTTCTTTTTCTAAGATCATTGAAAAACTCATATATGCGAGACTTATTACTCGTATTGAGGCAATTAATCTGTTGGTACATGAACAGTATGGTTTTAGGACACTTCTTGACTGAGAAGGCAGCTTTTGCATTGATAAATAATGTTTTAACTGCGATGAATAATAAATTAGTGGTGGGAGGCATTTTTTTGTGATTTACAAAAGGCGTTTGATTGTGTTAACCTTAAAATACGTGGTGCTATCCAAAAGTTCCCAAAATATGGTAATAGAAACTATTACGTCTTACCTGGATCTTATTATGCACCATTACCTTCAAAGTAGTCCCCTTGGGAGCACATACGCCGATTCCAGTGTTTCTGCCACTTTTGAAATGCATCCTGGAAGTTTTTCTTTGTTACGGTGTTTAGCACCATCTGCGTTTCAGTTTGAATTTCCTCAACTGTATCAAATCTTCACCCCTTCAACTTGATTTTGATCTTGGGGAAGAGAAATAAGTCTCATGGAGCTAAGTGTCGAGTACGGTGGGTGGGAAACAATTGCCATCTTGTTTATAGCCAAAAATTTTTGCACAGCGCAAGCCCTAGGTGGTCGTGTGTTGTCATGGTGGAGTACCCAGTCGTTTGTGCGCCACTTCTCAGGACGATTTCTCCCCATGTCCTCCCTCATTGACTGTCTGACCAGGAGGGACGAACTCCTTATGAACAATCCCACCAGTATAAACAAAACAGATCAACATGGACTTAATGTTGCTCTTGACATGTCAAGCGTTTTTTGGCCGAGGTGAAGAAGGGCTCTTCCATTGCGACAATTGATGCTTGCTTTCAGGGTCATAGCCATAAACCCAACTTTCATCTCCAGTGACAACCTTCGAAAGAGAGTTTGGATCCTCTTGAAGCTGTTGTTGAAGTTGTTGAAGCTTGCTTCAACATTTGGTGCATTTCTGCAGCGGGTTTCCCAAGTTTGAAACAAAACTTTATACAGACTCGCTGCTCTCTCAGGTCAGCCATTACAAAACCTCAAACTCACGGAAACACAACAATGGAAATACGTTCACCAACAATAGACCCAACCACTCAACTGAACACTGCTTGCAACACTGATTCAAGAAGGGTGTGTGGGGGTACACCTAGCAGTATTTTGATGTACTCAGAACCATTCGCACGCAAAATTCAAATTTCTGGAACTTTTTGATACAGTGCGTACAATCAAGTGCGCGCCGCGGCTGCAATTTGCCGTGAGTCATACCACCGCAGAACGGATGCAACTCCTCCCCGCGACTGCAGTGCTCCTACGCCGATGGTTGCATAATCGGAACCCGAGGTTGCATTAAACAGTCAGTCTTTGTCTTGCTGTGGAAGTGGAGTGGA
>NW_019735462.1:1020798-1077481 GCF_002891405.2 Cryptotermes secundus
GTCCTCTCGTCAGAGAAGGCGCCCCACAGAAACAAGACCGTAACTGTCAAACGATAATAATTAATATCTGGTCATGAGCCCCAAATGGGGCTCGACACCAAGACTTACTGACTGACTGACTGACCGACCGACCATCAGTCACAGTGTAACTGTAACTCTGACTCTGATAAGACAGTCTGGAAATAGCCGCCGAAGGACACAGTCTTGGGATAGCCGCCACCAATGACAGTTGAGATCTAGCCTTTATACAAGACAGTTGGAACCCACCCTTCAACAGCACAGTTGGAACTTAGTCGCCAGAAGTCAAGTGATACCACAAGCGATGATAACTGTATGGTGATATAAGTGTGAGTGTCCAATAAAGTTTCGCTGAATCCGAGACCCACGTGAATTTATTTGTTGCGTGACATACCCAACATGTGACAATATCACTACTCAAATTAACTAAGATCAGATAAATTTAACAAATGTGACTGAAACAAAATTTCTGGGATTAATTATTGATGATACTCTTTTGTGGAAAAAGCATATTGATATGTTATTAATAACATTTTCATTGCATGTTATTCATTGAGAAATATAAAATATATTGTCCCTTTAGATACGTTAAAGCTAATTTATTTTGCTCATACACATTCTATCATAAGGTATGGTATAATTTTCTTTTTCAGGTGACTCGCCTTGTGTTAACAAAGTTCTTGTTTTGCAAAAGAAAGTTATTAGAATTATAACGAATTCTGGACCAAGAGAGTCTTATAGGGACATTTTTAAGAATTTGGAAATAATGACGTTCTGCTCTCAGTAATTCAGTACTTTTATACACAATTAATAGTAAACATTTATTTAATTTTAACAATGAGATTCACAAATATAAAACTAGAGCCCTCAATAATTTATATTTACCTGCAGTTAACCTAACAAAATACAATAAAGGTGCATACATATCAGGTATTAAAGTTTTTAATCATCTTCCTGAAACAATAAAAATGTTGGCTACTGATGGGAGAAGTTTTAAATTTGCATTGAAGAAGTTTTTATATCATCATTCTTTTTATTCCATGAATGAGTATTATCAACATAATTGGTCATAAGTGTGTACATTTGTAATGTATTTAATTCAGTTAATATAGGTAATTTAAATAAAATTGTATTAATTCAAGTTTTATAATAAGTTGTTTTTAAATTATGTTTATTAATTAAAATCTTATTAATTTTTTACTTTAGATTATTATTTATGTTAATCGATTAATGTAAGTGATTTTTATTATGTGATTCATGTAATTTTGTATGTGTATCTTGATATATCTATTTTCAAAGGAACTATTTCGACATCCTAGGTTTGTTACCTGTATGGATATATGGAAAAAAAAGGAAATGAATGAATGATGACTGTATACAGCCGAACAGTGTAATGTGGAAGAAGGGTGACTATATAATAAGTTGTATTTAAGACAGAAATATATGTGATATAAATGATATATTAATGCAGCAGGATGCTTAAATATGGTAGTAGGGAAAGAAAACATCAGGTTAATCCGATCTATGACAGTTTAAACTGAGGCACTTACAATGTTTCACGAGAACTTAACCAGGATTCAGACTCCTTCATCTCATGAGAAGTTATTTCCCAAGCCAGATCTCTTTTGTCCTTCCTAGCACAGTCTGGGTGGCATTTGTCATGTACTCATATACCAGGCTCTTGCGCAGTTAACTGCACAAAGGCAAACTTAGTAGCTTTGTCAATGTTTCCTGCCATCATAAGAAACAAATGAATCACCGAAGTACATTACAGGACAGCTGACACTAGGAAACCGTGTGGCAACACAATTGTGAGAAGACTGGCATGCTCCGTTGCCTGGAATTTGAGTTTCTCAGTCTTTCCATGAGTTGGATTACCGTTTCCACAATTTGCACTGCTCCAATAAGTAACATGTGTTCAACTCAGGTTGATAACAGTTATCAGAAATTGTGGTTGTGTTGTGGTTGCCAGTTCCTTGATGTGCCCCCCGCTGTAAGACAGGCATCTTGTCTTCTTTGGTATGGATGATTACAGACCACTGATCAACACATACTTTGTAACCCGTGACATATAGGTAATAGTGACCTGTGGGAGTAGTCAGAAATTTTGAAGTATGTGGTGGTCTACACAATGATCCGTAGTAGTCTTGGAGCCTGGCTATAATCCATTGTGGTGTCCTTAATTTATTTAATGGCGTCTGATCAGGATCCTGTATTTATAGCATCGGCGATCAGTGGTGCTGTTTTGTAAAAGATAATACTGCATGTCAGTAAGTACTAAGTTGTGAAGAAATTCTGTGGTACATGGAGGTACATGGTATGCATTAAGCTTACAATATAATACAGAGATTACTTAAAATTAACGGACAGCACACAATGTAAAATGGCCCACAAAATGTGATGACCATTGCATATTGTACTGTGTATATAGCTGCGTGCTAGCATGGACTGTGGTGTCCGGTGTTTCCATGGTGTTTTAAGTTTTTGATAACCAAAAGAAAGTAATCAGAATACAGTGGTCTATTAAAATAATTTATGACTGGAATTATTGAGGCCCTACATCTTTTACTGAAGCGCAACATTTTCAATCCTTTGATTTGCTCAGCAGAATATGATATGTTGGCTATGTTAATGTGGAATTATTTCTTTGATTTTGTGTTGTATGTCAGTACATGCTCAAAGGTTTATATAGGATTTGAAGTTCTCACAGCGGTGCTCATGAAGAGTTGTGTCTTCTGGACTGTTACCCATAGAAAGCCAACTGGCATTTCAGAGGAATATGTCACCTCCATTTTCAGAACAGTTTGCTGCCAGCTTCATGCTTTCTTTCTTACTTGCTTCATTCTTCTAGCCAGAAGATGGAGGTAACGTTCGTCTGACTTTTAACGGACTGCAGGGCAGTATATCCCAGAAAATAAACCTCCTTAAGGTGTTACATAATTTCATGTTTGCTTAATTTTTGTACATTATATGCTATGAATGTGTGTATATATGTCTGTGTTTTTCTTTGTACAAAAAAGGTAATTATTTAATACATTCACTGCCAGTTGAAGCGTTTAATGCAGATTATAATTTCATATATTCTTTTTCTCTGGGTACTGCTGCCACTGTTTGACCTATTGTACCAGCCCCAAATATTACATGACGATGATTTTGGAGCAGTCGGTGGAATTTGAATTGGCAGGGGAACTGAAGTACTTGGAGAAAACCTGCCTCAGTGCCACTTTGTCCACCACAAATACTGCATGACCTAACCTGGGCTGCCGCAGTGGGAAGCTGGCGACTAACCGCCTGAGCTATGGCACCACCCTCAATTTCATATATTCTAGTACTCATTAATTCTAGACTGATTTCTTCGTGTTTCAGTGTTATGATGAGTCTAGTTACTCTTTTGGGGAAATTTGGAGGTGAAGTTGGTCAGGATAAGGTGTATAAACGTCCATTAACAATTAAAGGTAACTAGTCAGAGCATTGTAGTTCTAGAAATTAATATTATTGTGGAATTATATTAACACTTTGTGGACCGCACATCCTATAAAAGGTTTTTCGCTTTTAAACATGGCGGACCGTTCACGTGTTAACAGGTTTTTAAAACACGATAAGTTGCAACACACTATACATCTCTCTGGCTCCACCTAACTAGCACATAGCTGCTTGCAGATGCGTTATAAGGCTCTGGAATGTCTGCTGACCAATCAGTTACTAGACCTCGCTGTAACTCTGTGCCCCTGCAAAGGAAAATAAATGCCTTTATTTCTTCAAGCTTTATGTAGCAAGCTGTCAGTCAGTAGTTCAGTATGGATCAAAGACCAAAGCGGTTGACACCCAAGCAATTTCTTGGAGAACAAGAAATATCTGACTTCTTCTCCGATGAGCTGACATCCCTTGTGAGTCTGCTAGTGATAGCGACTCACAATCTGATAGTGAGTGTGGCAGGGGCGAACAAAAAATTGTGACCACAGACAGTGAAAGTGAAAGTGACCGTAGCTCCAACGAATGTGCAGGTAGCAACATTGCGGGGACAGCCACATGGGGAAAAGTAGACAAAACGCCTGCTTTGGGACAGTTTACTGGGAATCCAGGGGTGAAGCAAATTCCATCGGACCCAACGCAAGTGTCTGAAGTAGCGGAACTGTTTTTGGAGATAGTTTCTTTGACATGCTATGTCAGGAAACTAACAGATACTATCTCCAACACTGTGAACATTATGACAGAAGTTACAAGGCGTTGAAGTGGGTGGATGTCATTTCAGCACAAATGAGAACATTTTTTGCGGTTATCTTTCTAATGGGCCATACAAGGAGGGATAATCTGAAAGAGTATTGATCAACAGATCCATTTTTAGAAATTCCAATTTTCGGCAAACTAATGAGCCATAAGAGAGTTGAGCAAATTTGGTGGTGTTTGCATGTCAATGATAATGAACTGCAACCACAATCAACTGGTAGGCTTTTCAAAATGCAGCCCTTATTGAACTTTTTCGTTCAGAAATTTCAGACAGTTTATAAGCCAAACCAACAACTGTCTTTGGACAAATCTGTGATTCCTTGGAGGGGAAGGCTTCGTATGCGAACATATAATCCTGGAAAACTTACAAAGTATGGCCTACTTGTTCATGTAGTTAGTGAAAGCACTTCAGGCTATATTGGAAATTTAGAAATTTATTCTGGTGAAGGAAAAAAATTACAAGAAACTATTGTTTCTGTTTTGGAACCCTGTCTTGATCAAAATTACCATGTCTATCAAGACAATTATTATGACAGTGTGGCAACTGCAGAACACCTATTTTCAAGAAAAGTATGTGTTTGTGGAACAATTAGGGTGAACAGAGGCCTTCCTCCAGATCTGAAATAGGAATGTAAATCCCTGAAACGTGGTGAAACCACATTCAGGAGGAAGGGGGATATTCTTCTTCAGTCCTGGAGGGATACTCGTGTTGTGAATATGATTTCCACAATACACAATTCGAGAATGGTTGATGTTCAAAGGAGACATGGACAGGTAAAGAAGCCTGTTTGTATTTCCGAGTATAATATGTTCATGAAGGGAGTTGATAGAGCCGATCAGTACTTGGCCTATTATTCTCTTTTTTGGAAAACGGTAAAATGGACAAAGAAAGTTGCCTTGTGGCTTATAAATTGTGCCATTTTCAATTCATTTTTGGTTTTCAAAAATCTAAACCCTCATTCAGAATTGAAATACGAGGCATTTCTGCTGAATGTGGCAAAAGCCTGGGCTACAGACCACATGGTGGCGGCAGACACAGTCTTGCTGCGACCAGGCCCATCTACTCCTACCCCACGCAGGCCTCATTTTGACCCCCCTGGGCGACTCTCGGGTGATATGCAGAAACATACCCTCGCGAAAATTGTGAAGAGTAAACATTTCAAGGGGAAGCATCCTTCTAGGCAATGCCATGTTTGCGCAGTTCACAAGAAAAGGAGTATGACTATCTACATTTGCAAGTTTTGTGTAATGCCACTTCATGGAGGGGAGTCTTTCGAGAAATATCACACCCTCAAGCACTTCTAGGAGCATTGGTAAGTGTTCTAAAAAAATTTTAGCTCATAAAATTAATTACGAGATTTTATATTAATTTTTAAAGTGAACAGTGCACAAGTTAGGTTACTAGGTATAAAAATGCCGGTCCGCAGGTTGATTTAAATATTTAAATTGCCGGTCCGCAAAGTGTTAACAGAAGTTGCATTTAAATAAAAACCAGCGTGGAAAGATTTAATTAAGTCTTGCCAGTGATGAAATATTGAATTGTGTAATGAATGTGATGATTATTTTCATACATGCACTACCAGCTGAGGCATTTGGTTTGTGAAATTTATTTAATGAATGTAAGATTGTAGGCTACTGTATGCTTTTTATGAATGCTTAATTTTTTCCAGACTGGCTGAATGAAGGTGGCTGTTTTGTGGAGACAGTACTTTTGACATTTGCAGTATGTAAGGTACTTAACAGCATCTTTTGAGTGTGCCTTAAAAATTTCAAACCAATCCATTCACTAGATCAAGACATCAAAACTGTGACTAATGAGTGCATTTTTAGGTATGTGAAGTTAAATATTTTCCATCCTCTTGTGGTAGTTGGCATTTAAATCCCTACTGTTATGAAGGGGTTAAGGATACAGATAACTTACTTTTTGCCTATGGTTTGGCCTTGTAAAAGATTGGTTAGAAGAAGTATACCAAGAAAGGCATTAGAAATAAATTTTAAAGGAAAGGACTTGCAAGAAGCTGAAAGAGATAGATTGTGGGAAGAGAGAAAAGATTTGGAGGAGTTTGTTGAACATAAAATGAAAACTGTCCTAGGGAAGGGGAGAGAGGTGACAGAATTGAACATTTTGTGATTGAATTATATTGTCACTTCTAGGGTGGTATGTATGATGAAATTAATGGGTTCAAGTTCAAATGATTGGATTTATTAGTACTTCTGTTACACTCTATTAATTACAATTAGTGTGGCACTGTCACTGTTTCTACTCCTTATAATTCACTGTTACACACACAGCAGTCCTCTCTTGGTAATGCAATTAAAACACAGGAACTAGCACTTCAAATCTCTCCAGATATCTCTGTACTACAGGACACATAAAAGTCTTCAGTGTCCATTAACACTTCACAGCTGAATCCTTACAGCTCCTTTCCATGATGGTTTCGTGTCCTCGGCTCATGGGTTCTCGGCTGTGACCAGCTGTGACTTGTAACTGCCCTGAACTGAACTTGCAAGTCAAAGTCATGTTGCCACTGACCATTTAGTCAGTAAGTCTTGATGTTGAGCACCATCTGACCAGATATAGATTAGTATTTGACAATTATGGTCTTGTTTTTAGGGGGAGCCCTCTCTGACAAAAGGAGAGTTCTGTCTTTTGTATACGCTTCTGGTCCTTGCCACCACAGTCTTGGGTCCGAGTCCCTTGGGACTTGCGACCATATTTTGTCTCAGATTACTGAACTTGTATCAAAGTCACATTGAGGCTGACAGTCAGTCAGTAAGTCTTGGTGTTGAGCCCCATATGGGGCTTGTGACCAGATTTTTATTACTGTTTGACAGCTATGGTCTTGTTTTTGTGGGTCACCCTCTCTGACGAGAGGATGGGTCTGTCTTTTGTATATGCTGCTGACACTTGCCAGCGCAGTCTTTCTCGGGTCTGAGTCCCTTGGGATTTGCAACCATGTTTTACTGTCTCAGATTTGAGGCTTCCCTTTTCGTCACCTCCTGTGACTCACAGGGTCACAGTGGAAGTAATTGACCCCGCCTCCACACGGGTATCTTAATTTACTTCTCTTATAAGCGCTCTCCACCGAAAACACCCATTATTGCAGACATGTTTACAGTTCCGTTGTTTAGAAACAGATTGCATAACACTGATGTTCTACTATTGCTTGGCACACATAACATAGAAAACACAGCCTCCTCTATTGTTGAGTAACCTAGCAACTGACTTTACTAAGAGTTTGTCTTCTCGGAAACTCATTTACCAACTTGTTGCCTAGCAATGGGTGTACATGTAACAATATCACTCATGTTGTTTGTTCATTAATACTTTAATCTTGCCAATGATGATATATTGAATTGCATAATGAAGGTAATGATTATTTTCATACATGCACTACCAGCTGAGGCAGTTGACTTATGTGTTTGTAAGCCCTGTGTTGCTCGTTATTTTGTTGTTTTTCATGTATACTTTGTATTGTTTCAGAATTGTATTTAAGGGAATCCAGCTGTTTTCTGGAAATGTTGCTGCATTTATTATTAACAGATTTCCCTAATCAGCATTTTAATATTGCTGGGTTTGTCAGGGAGGGCTCACAAGAAGGTGCTGAGACTCTTCAAACAGCCGTTCATTCTCTTTCAAGAAAGTCCAGGATGTGCATAGAGATTGTGGGAGACCATGTGAAACAGCTGTAATTAGCATTGTAAGTTAGTGATAATGTAATGTTTGGCAATAAATTTGTAAACGCCCCACCCGAATGCAGTTTAGAATTTTAAAGGTTGAAATCAAACGTTTGTACAACATTGACCCCAGATGACCTAACACTCCACTGAGATACTGAAGTTGACTCTCAGGCCATACTACGTAGGGTACATAGGGTATGTCATTTTTATTTTAGTATTGGTACTGAACATTGGTTACATCCTTGGTCTTAATTAATTATCATGCCATGAAGATGTGTGGGGGAGTGGATGTATAGCTCCAGAGAAGCAGTCCCCTGGTACTTATTCTATAGGAGGCTGGGTCTGTCCAAAAGCCTGTCAGCATTATGAAGAAGGAAAAATTCTCTTGCCTGCACTGGGAATTGAATCCTGATCCCTTTGTTGTCTTGCCTGTAGCCAAGTTCCTATACCAAAAGAGTTACCACAGCTCCAACTGAACACTGAAGTCTGTATTCTGTTATCTCTTTGGTTGATTTATTGAAAGGTTCATTTGGTTACATAGCAGTATTTTTTAAACTGCACAGATTAATGTAGTGTCATGTGAAGTGGGGAAATGATCATGCTGTGTTAGGAAAGGAAATGGAGGAGTTGTTTGGGCTGTCTTGTTTTACTGTCTTGAAGAGGATTATAATTATTCATGGAGCTGAGCCATTCTTGAGGAATTGCCAATTCTGCAGCTGCTCAGGAATTTCTCAGCATTTTATAGAACCCAAAGGTTCATTACCATGTTTACAAGAGCCCTCCACTGGCCCCTATCCTGGGCCAGATCAATCCAATCCATACCATCCCATCCTATCTAAGATCTATTTTAATATTGTCCACCCACCTATGTTTTGGTCTTCCCAGTGGTCTCATTCCTTCTGGTTTCTCCACCAAAAGAAGAAGATAAGTGAATAAATTGGAAAGGATGTGAAAGGCAGTGATCGTGGCTGATTAGATATGCTATATGCATTTGTCTAGGGGCACTTCTGTGAAGCTAGTTGATGAAGCTTTATAGCTTGAGTGAACTTGCTTGATGAAAACTATGAGAAAGTCTATAATAATAGTTACCTAGCAGAAGCTTGAACCAGGTACCTCTGAAATATATATCTGAAGTATTACCACACCACGAATCTGCTTGGTGTGGTGATCAAGGTAGAGTATGGGTACTGAGAAGACTCTGAAATTGAATGAAACATATAAATATTTTAGATTAAAACTGCTGTATGCTTCTTAAAGTTCAGCTTTATTTGTTGACATGTCAGTACATGCTATTTCCATCCTAAATCAGTTACAGCAGCCACTACAAGTACAAAAATAAGTGCATCAGTTCAGTACTTAATGTTTATTTTTCAAGTTTCAAGTGTAATTTTTTTGATTGGGTGTGAAATTTATTTAAATATACTAGCATTTTAAGTTATATTAATTAATGCATTTTCTCTAACATTTCAGAGAAATCCGATGCTTCCATCTTTCAGTAGAAGAGTAAAAGTTTCTCTTGGCGATGACCTACCAGGTACATGGCATCACATGCCAAAAGACAATAACGCTGATAATAACTGCTGTGAGAAGCTCAAATCCCTGGACTGCTGTGCCCAGGATATTCCATGCTAGCACAGACCATAGCTCACTGCTTTGCCTAGAATATCCCAGTCCGTAACACTGTGTTTTGTTTTATTTTTCATATTAGATCTGTATGATTAGCAACTAAGTGTGTACATTTTGCTATCATTTAACAAACATTTGGAAGCGTTTTACCCTTCTTCCAATCATGATAGGTTATGGAGTTTATAAATAATCAGCAGTCAAAAATGTTATGAATGGTTTATACCTAGTGTGTATTCTGAAATGAAATGTTGTGACAGCTGACAGTGGATTACAGATTTTAACAGACTGTCTTCAGAGCCTTATTGCAGAATATTATAGGTATACAATTTGCTGAATAACACAGTAAATTATAAGGAAGTCAGTTAACTCTTCACATGTTACTTCCATGTGTTATATTGCTGTGCCAGCTAGCATGGTGACAGCAGAACCTGAAAGTCCTGCATCACTGAGATGTTGGATTTGTCTGACTTTATCCACATTGTTTTTTGTAATTACAGTATATTCTTTCTAATCTGGATTCTATGACGGAAGGATAATCTGGATTTGGTGATAATCTGAATTGAACTTGAGTTGCATATTTACTTCATTTAATGCCAGACATACAAATATTCCTGTCATCTGGCATATGACCTTGTGTAGTCAGATGTTTCAGAGGAAAGTGCTGCCTCTGTCTTCAGGACAGATGCAGAAGTAGTACCCTGAACACGGAGCTAGCACATTCCCCCACACTGTAGGATCATGCTATATCCATCTTAAGGCTACTAGCATTCTTAAGATAGATGCAGCAGGTTCCTCCAAAATGCCTGTAGATATCTGCCAGACTACACGGTGTCACATCCCGGAAGACAGTAATCATCATAATCATTGCCATGAGGACTTCAAATAATACTGTGTAGGCCACAGTTTATATATCTCTGCTACTTACCCTTGATCTCAGTGACTGATACTCCTCTTTTCAAATAGTAACCTTTATTTATCCCTATAGCTTATCTTAACATGTTTTTTTTTCATTGCATGCTTTGATTAGAGACCATTGTTCGCAGAACCATTTGGGTGATGTGACTGGATGAAATTATGTCATTATTTATGAGGTCTGGTATTGTTGCTTTCTTAGACATTGTCCCATGTTATTGATGCAGGCTAGCCATTCACTTCAGTGAAAATATGATGGAGACAGTACTAATATATATACCATTGTGTCTTTTTCTGTTTGAGTATTAAAATCATTGCTGAGAAAATATGACTTCAGATTAGTTGAAAGTTTTTCATATTTGGGCGCTGAAATTTTATTAAATGTAAAAATTAATGTATAAAGTGAAACTGCAGGTAGAATTTGTAAAGTAAGAAGTAAAGGTATCCCTGTAACAGGCTGTGGAGGCACATAGGATGATTGTGAGATGTTGAGGTTCCCACATTTTCTAGACAATTGGCTCATAAATGGTGGAAAGGTTGTCAGCTTTACACGCTGGCCGCCCTTTACCCCTAAGAATATTCCAAGAATATTCCTGGTACTCATTTCTGTTAGAGGCTGAGTCGACCCCAGGGCCATAGTGTGGCTGGAGGGATTAGGTGAATTGAAAAAATTCACCTCATCAGGATTCGATCCCATGACCTTCTGGCTTGTAGCATAGTGCCTCAACCAACTACACTATCACGTGCCCCAGGTAGAATTTGTAGGTGTGGAAAATTTGGTCAGTCTGTTTTTTTTTGTTTGTTACTCGTATTTATGTAAGAATGCTATCAGTATCTCAGACTGTATAGTTTCAGGTTATGTAAGAATGCTATCAGTATCTCAGACTGTATAGTTTCAGGTTAGGTAAGAATGCTATCTGTATCTCAGACTGTATAGTTTCAGGTTATGTAAGAATGCTATCAGTATCTCAGACTGTATAGTTTCAGGGATGGAAATGGTCGCGACCTGATCTGAGTTTTACTTTCTGGGCATTTGCCTGGAGTAGGTAAGATTCCTTCGTGTGCATCAGAAATGAAGATGCCAAGTAAACCCACATTTCAGGAACCTATGGGGGCGTGTGGAAACCAAGTGAGAGAAGGTATGTGAAGGAGAGTATTGTATTGTATTGGAGAGGGTGGGTTTCCCCATGCACTTAGACCAACTGTTGGTCCATTGTGCATCCCCCTATGATATTCTACCAGTCTCTATTCCCTACCAGTACTGGTGCATGCCATCAGTCCCAACTCAGCCAGTGAGTTCAGCCTCTACTGGCTCAGCGGTATCTCGATGCTTCCCCCATCTGGCTCAGTGGTCCCCTTAGGACATGAGGTTCTTTTACGTGCCGTAAAGCTACGACATGGGACCCATGGCTTAAGTCCCTCCCGGAGGAATTGTTCCCTGAATTTTTCCACCCTTAAAAATTCTACGACCTCCACCGGGTTTGAACCCGCATACCTTGAGTCACGAGGTGGGAACGTTACCCCTAGACTACGGAGGCCGCTGAAGGAGAGTAAGTAAAGTGTAGGATCAGATACAAGAGGAATGCTTGTGTAGCAGGGTAGAGAAGACATAATGAAGTCTGTTATAAAATTACTCACTCTTGTGGAAATATTATTGGATGATGATGTTGATGGGCATGTTAATCACAGTGGCTGCATATATGTAAACCCTCATTAAAATGGACCTGGATATAATGGACAAAATGTGTACAGTTGTGAATTTTTAGAAATGTTGAGACGCTGAGAAGGTTTTGTAGTTAGAAAACTATAAAATAAAAAAGAACAACAATACAAAAAGCTTTATATAATCACAGTGTGTGTTTCTTTGTTATTGGGCATATTGGCTGTATATTGTATGGTGTACTTCCATGAATACCCCTGCACTCAATTATGGTAGACATCAGCAATAATGGACACCCTGTCCCCGCTCTTAGTCCGTTACATTGAGGGTTTCCTGTACGTGCTTAGGTTGAAGGAAAGTTGGATGATGGGCATATATATTTGCATTTTTCTTCATTTCCATATATCCACCTCATGAACATAATCTCTGAACTCTGTGGGTTCTGCCACAGGCCAGCCCCTCTTGCTCATGGAACTATGGCTTACGAATCCTACAAATAAATCATTATGGTTGAAGTAACTCAGGAAATCCAGGAAAAAGGTCTTAAAAATGAATCGTTACTTAACCTAACACAGAATGTAACAAAATTAATCATCACTTCACTTCATATTCTAAGACAGTTTATAAAGGGCATTTAAATTAATTGTTCTGACATTGTCAGGATACAGTGAACACAAACGGCATGGCAAAGAGTGGATGCGCTTCACGCAACCCTACTTCAGAATACCTTTGAATACTGATTGCTACAAGAGAACATTTTCCATTTCCATGTGCCCTCTCTTTATTGCTGTCTTCTTTGATGTGAGTGGTGTAAGATATGAGCATTCCTCCAAACACTACACACTTTTGTACGTGGAAGCAATGTAGCTTCATACTGTTGACTAATCTTCAAAGTGTGCACATCAGTCATGTTGGTGCTCCGTGGAGTTGTTGTTTTGCAATGAATTCAGTTGCGAAGCATGGAAAGTGTTCACCTTGGATTGTTGTAATGTGCAACAAGTTCTTTTACCATAGGTCATCGAATATGGCAAATGAATTGCGAATATTTTCATCCTGCAAAAGAGTCATATCACATTAATCCTTTATATCCTCCTTGTTATGTCATGGAGGTGGGGCGTGAAGGTATCCCCACCGCTTCCACCACTATTATACCCTTAGTCCTTTCGACAGGGGTGGATGGGTAATCCCCACTGTCACCTTCTCTCTTGCAGTCACAGGGGTAGGACTAAGGAAACGTCTGAATAGCTTTCTCTATCGTTGCTTCGTGGCTAGGGGCTCACTGTTCACCGGGCTTGTCAGGAGGGCGCAGGTGCGAAATGTGGAAAGGGAGAAAATCACCACAAAAACCCACATCCTCACCCTATGCTACCNCACACCTCGTATAAAAAGAATTTTTAACTGCAGTGGAAGTATGTTACTGACTGAAGTAATTCCAAGGACCAAGAAAAACAACCGTATGTTGTATTATTGTGCTGTATGATTTATTCTTTCTTCGTGGTGTTAATGGAGTGAATATAAGAAGAGGCAAAACATTGGTATGATAAATGGGAAATTTGCCTGTGTTTCAGAGTAAAGTGATGGTTATAACAATGGAGTTATCAGAATTCTGACTCACTTATTACATTGAATCGCTGTTGTTCCATTAACACCTTAAAGGGCCTAATATCAGGTATACCTCATAGCTGGAAAGCACCACTGTACACAGTGTCAACGCAGATGTCTTTGATTTCAAGTAAAAAATGATAATGTAGTTAAGAATATCTTACCTAGGTGACAGCACAAATCAAAACTTGAGTGCTTTTAGAAACTCTATAGAAAATTTGTTTACCATAAAACGAATGTATGAGGGGTGGGCCATAATATTCTGAGCCCTTGCACCCCAGCCTTCAATGATCTATCATGCTTCCCCTTTTGGTTAATCCTTTATTAATCCTACACTTCAAATGAAATGTAGGACTTTGTTTATGGGGCTGTCACAGTAGTTTACCATAAAATAATGAGAATTCTAATATGCATGTACCGACTGTAAACAATCTCCAAGAATCATGGGTCCCACCTTTGTTGCAGTTCAGTGGCCTAGTACTGTCCTCAGAAAAGAAAGCTGCAAAGGGTTAACATAAAAATACAGTATATAGCTCTGTGTGTACTGTGTTTCTTGTTGATTTCCTTACTATTTATTCTGATGTATAGGCAGTCATATACTGGACAGCTAAGGAATTGATTGCCAGCAGAGTAGCACATTGTTCAGTATGACAATCCTGTCTATTCACCTCCATCTAGTGCTGAGGGTACGGATGGAGCTGTATCTTCATTCACTTGTATTTTAATGGCATGTTGCTTAATTAAGCACAGGGAAATTTTACATTTTACTTCATTCTGGTATGAGAAATCAGAATATTGCATGAACTTCCATACTTCAGTATATTAACTGGAGGCTGTGGTTATGACGTTTCCTGCCTGGACTGTGTTTGCATTTACAGCACGTCATATATAGGTAATACAGCTTCGGGACACTTGGTATAATGTTGCTTACATGTTGTGGCCTGAATTATGATGCTGTAGTCTCATAGGTGGGAAGAGGAATTGTTTTGTTCCTCTGAAACATTGGTACCAATCCACCAGGTTATAGCTCTGTTGGGCTCAAGCAGATAAATTTCTGACTTGTAGATTTAATGTGTTCAGTTGAATGTTGGTTTAGATACTGTCTAGGGATTTTTATGGTTTTTCATAGTCCCTCTAGGCAACTTCTGTAATTGTACCTTTAATTTGGCTGACTGCTTCCTTTCCAGTTTTTTGTTCACTTATCATCCTACCATTAGTATAGTAACAGTATCGTTAAATAAACTAAATAAAAAAACTATGAGACTACATGGTGTCATAACTCAGAAAACCACAGTCTCAGTCTTCACCACCATAAAAGCATCAAATTTCATGACCTTGCTTACCATGGAACAGTAGTTTATGAATTCATCAACTGTTATAACACCGTCATTATTCAAATCCAGTTTCTGTAACAGAAAAAAGAAGTATATTTTTATGATACTGTTATAATTAAATGATGTTGCATCAACTGTAGTGGTTATGTTGAATCAGAGTTGGATTATTAATGGAAAATTGAGATGGATTTGGAATGAAGGGATTTTGACATTTTAAGATGTTGTCTAAGCACATGCAAAGGAGGACTGGGAAGAACGTTAAAACTCCGATCAGGATATGACCAAGATTTGAACAGATTCTTTAAATCTTGGTTGGTCCTCATTCAAAGAGGAATACAACTGTATAGTGAGCCACGTTATGTCCCAGTTCACATTTGTCGTGTGTTAATGTATTTTATGCATTCCTTTAATTTGGTTGATAAAATTATCATACTGCGTGTTTATGGTTGTATGTTGATGTACAGGAGTTAAGACCTGTATTTATTATTTTGAGTTTGTAGTCTTGTTAAAATATATTATTTGAAATTTTAATTTTATTTCACTTTGTACATAACATTGCTTATTTTTTCCTGTTGAAGAACACAAAATGAACTCTTGAAATGGAGCGCTAAATATAAGATTTAGAAAGTTATGAAGATGAACTATGTTTGAAAATAAAGTTAAAGGCACTAGCATCAGATTTCATGCAGATAAGCTAGATATATTCAGAGCAAGAGGTGGAGACTAGTTGCAGTATATAGTGCCAGCATTTTAGCATGACAGTTAAGTATAGTTGGAAGACCTTGCAGTATTGCAAGTTATAGTTTGTTGTCTGATTGTCACTCGCTTTTATGCTAGAATCTTAGTATAGGAAGGGAGGTGCAATCACTGGTCTGTGGAATTAGGTATACAGGCTAGTCAGTATTTCAGAAGTTAGAGAACCGCTGAAAATATAGGACTCATTGCATATAAGACTGTTCGCTCATGGTACGGTGCATATACTCCGAAAGATGTTGTAGATGCACTATAGTACTTTTGCTTCTGAAGTGAGAGTTGCATTCAGATATGAATGTGCTTCACTGTATAGAATAATTATTTCAGAAGCGCATATAGAAATTTGGATTGTGCCTGGAGTATGATACCATGTAGTCTCGCAGATGGATACTAACATTCCGGAGGAATGTGCTACTTACTGTCCTGAATATGGATGCAGTGGATTCATCTGAAACATGATAACCACCTGTGAGACTTTACAGTGTCGTAACCCAGAACACCACAGTCTTTAAAGATTCACATGCATGAAAACATAAGATCTCATGCAGAAATAGGAAGATGTGTACCTTAAATATCATATTGACGTGCGACTGTGGGCAGTGATCAGCCATGTTGCTGCTGTCCCCCAGCAGCTCATATATGGCAGAAATAACAGCAAGCATTTCTGCTCTCGTAATGTACCCATCGTGATTTACGTCATACAGGCTGCAGAGGAAAATGCATGGTAATTTATATGACCAAAATTAACAGCCATGGGGCCATTTTAATACAGAGTTTAAGGAACAAGTTTTTGCTTATGTTCTTGCAAGATATCTCATTGAACTACACAAGAATAGAAATAGTACTCAAGATATCTCATTGGAAATACAGAATGTGTTGATGGTTGATTAATTTTTTGTAGGGGGTCTAGCGAGATAAATATTTTGGTTGCCAGAGGAGGTAGGACTGTATATTTCGCACCTGTGACTTTTGCCTCTAATCAGTGTGCAAGATTAATTTCTTCCTGGTGGTATACTGTTTGTCCTAACACATGCAGGTCAAGCATAAGATAATGGGGGAAACTCAATTTGAAAGAGAGATTAATTGTTTTAACTTATTATGTTCTCATCTTGTTTGGGTCTGAGGTTTGCCATTTCGTGTTTGCCAAAAGTGACTGAGTAAGACTGCCAGACCTCCAAAAGTCAAATCCTGAATGCTGAGTGGGGAAATTAGTTTCAACCCAATATTTTTGGTAATGACTGGAACCAGACAACCATATTTTTGACCCTTTATTATTATAGATTTGTGGAGATTTCAGTTCCATGGAATCAAGGAATTCATTTCCATGCCGTCGTGTTTATTGGAAAGATATTTTTATTTCATATTTTCATGTTTGTGGGATACTGGATGTGTGGATGTGGCACAGAGAAGAAACTGGGCTTTGGCTGTGGATAGTTCATGACAGTATTCAGACAGAAGTCTAGCCATTAAGGCATGTGCAACAGAGAACTTAGATATGAGCAGTGAGAATGGGAACATGTATTCTAGGAAATAGTCAAGCTGTGAACAAAACACTTGACAATTATCAGATCAATTGTAAAATAGCCTCGGCTCTCATCAGTCCATAATAAAACTCGCAGAACACAAAGGGCACAACTGATGTGGGTGACAGGACACAGGGAATTGAGGGGAAGAATATTTCCAGACATCTGGCAAGAGCTTTATCTGAACATTCATTTATAGGATCTAAATTGGCATATGTCATCTCAGGAAGAGGTGCTAAGCATGCCTTCGGGAACCGGATGAATAGTGACCAAAAATTCTGGGCATACCAGTACAAAAATGGGTGGAAATTTCCTTCAAGAATGCCGTGCAAAACAATATAGGGAAATATTTGAGATATAACGAGGTAATTACTGACAGAACAGTCACTATAAAGGACACTTCTTCCAACAGAGACTAGGAAATAGTCCCACCTGCAAAAGGTGCCATAACAAAGCTGAAACAGCCTCACTTGTCCTGTGTGTCTGTGAGGTTCCAGGTGGTGTGAGATTTCATCCCTTGGGACCCCATTTCTAGAAGCCATATGACTGACTAAACATTGTTAAGCAAAGTACCAGATTTCATTTGGTGCACAAGACTACTGCAGGGTAATTAAAAGTGGGGATGTACAGTAGATCAGACTGATTGCAAGGGCCAGTATAGCCCACTCCTCTAATCTAATCTAATCTAATCTAATCTTGTGCTGAGTATGTTTTGGCTTGAAGTGTTAAAAAACAGCATTCTATGTTCCTTGTCACTTACAGTGCTGTACACTAGTGATACATTGGAAAGCAAGGTAGGTTTCTAAATGGTGTAAACCATTTGTAGCTTGGAAGTTTGTTATACCTGGCTTATTTGTATCACATGTTCTATATTGACATAACTCACGAGAATGCCCATCGTAGTCTCTCTTGCAAGGTTCCCTTCATTACAATAGAGAGTCCAAGCATGAAGTCCCTGAATGTGATTGTCCCGGACTGCCCCCGATCCAATGCAGCAAAGACATAGTGAGCATAGTGACTGGAATCTTCATCATGTAAACAGGAAATAATTATATCTTAGAAACAAAAAGCTGAATACACATCGCACACAGAATCAACTTCATAAGCGAACATTATCATATAATATATGGAGTATTACAGCTTATATCTGCAGATATAGGCTTTGATTATTGTGGCTCCTGAAGAATACTGTTTGGGATATGACACCATGTTGTCTGCTTGATGTTTAGTGATATTTTCGAGGAACATTCTGCCTCTATGTAATATTTGAGGTTTTCATGGTGGTGACTATAAAGAAAGCCGTCTTCTGGGATGTGGCGCCATGTAGATATTGTATTAACTGAAGTTCTGGAGGAACGTATCACCTCCATGATGCCAGATCCACAAGGCCACGCAGGTCCATGCCCAACTCGCATCGTAGCCCAGAAGCTTCTGGGTTAATGCCCTCCAATTAACCTTGCCTTTCTCCCCTCGACACAATATTCTATACCTGCAGGTCCATCTCCACAGACCCTTCCCCTCTCCTCTCTACTCATTTCCCATGTGGCCCCTGTCCCTTCTCTTGCTGCTCTTATATAGCTCGGTTTATTCAACTCAACATTAGTCTGTCAGCACCTACTCACGCTAGTTCCTTGCTTGCGGAGTTTTCTTTTTTCTTCTACCCCGGAAGATGGAGGCAATGTTTTACTCCAAAACATCAGTTAATACAATATCTACATGGTGCCACATCCCAGAAGATGGCTTTCTTCATTCTATCTCCATGTTCAGGGTAGGGGAGTGACTCTTCTACCCAGCAGATGGAACCAGCACCTTCCTTCTCCGAGTTGAGTGACAGCACTTGTGACAGTATTTTGGAGCTGGGGCACTGATTTTCATCTCATAATCTTCCTCAGCTGCTCAGTCAGATTCCAGGGTGGTGTCTTAAACTGAGCCTCTGTCACTTTCTTTTGTGTCCTTTCCAGCACTGTGTAGTCTGAGTTACTGACAGCATCATTAAATAAACTTCGAAAGTAGCGTGTTCCACCAGCATCTCAGAAACATTTTTCAGTCTAATGATGCCATACCCCTGAAGACAGTATTCTTTGTAGTCACTGCCTTGAGAACATCGGTTCTCACGCCCCGGACTCTGAGAGGAATACACATTCCAGATATATGAATGTATAGGGCAGGATTTACGTTTTGCTGTTGGTAGGGTAGTATTTGGAACAAAGGAGAAGAGGATGGAAATAATTACATAGTAAGAACAAGAGAAGTTCTTAACGAAATAATAAAAAAGAACAGGCAGACTTATCACAGGACAATCTTTCACGTAGCAGATATCACTGGATGACCATGGCTGTGTTGGATTACCAACTGAGTCAGTATTACAGGCATGTATCTCTGTGTTGAAGCACTGACCTCCAAGTGGAAAGAATTTGGCATAGATATTTTTGAAAGTGAGTTCATTGATGGCTCCACTGGGGCACTCCTGCTTGAATGCTCGGTACACCCATCGTATTTCATCCTTGGAGAACTTGGTGGCAGCAGTGATATCATCCAGGTTATCAGGGCGGTACCTCATTACTGGACTTCCCAAACCATCCTCATCTCCCTCGTCTGCATCTGGTCAACAAAATGTTACTTCATTAATCTACATAAAACTAAAACATCAGCAGATGTGTAAAGTTATATGAGAAATTGGCAGTGTACATTGAGATCTTTCAGATATAAGGTGCCTGTAGAAGGTAAAAGCATATGGTTGTCCCCTGTGCTTATTTAAGTGCCACACCATGAAGGCGTATGGGGGAGTGGAGGTCTAACTCTGCATATTTAACTCCAATATTAGATGGGGATGAACAGTTGGCTTCATGCTCTGACCACTTTTCTCCCAGGGGAAATGCCCATGGTACCCACTGGATTGGAGGCTGGGTGGGACCCAGAGCTGATATGGACACTGGAGAAGAGAAATCTCACGCCCATACCGGGAATTGAGACCTGATTCCTTGACTCTCCAATCCATGGCTTAGTTGATGTAAGGGGTAAGTAGGATACATAGTGTAGAGTATCTCATGCCTTACAAGCGTTCTCAGGGATTCCACTGATATATTACTGTAATCTGGATTTCAGTATGTGTAGAGCACATACTGTCTTACAAGTGATCTCAGGGATTTGACTGATATATTACTGTAATCTGGATTTTGGTATGTGTAGAGCATCTACTGCCTTACAAGTGTTCTCAGGGATTCGACAGATATATATTATTACTGTAATCTGGATTTCGATATGAACACCAACATTAAAGGGAGTCAGTATAGCAATGGGCTGGACTGTCAGGGTTCAATTCTCAGTGAGGGCAAGAGACGTCTCCCAAGCATCCAGACTTTCTCTGGGGCCCACTCTGCCTATCAAATGGGTACCAGAGGCTCTTTCCCCAGGGTAAAGCAGCCAGAGCATGAAGCTGACCACTCACTTCCATCTAGTGTTGAGGTTGTCATAGCTTCGTGCTTAATTAATTTGACCCAGGAACAACTTTGCCTTCACCTTACCAGGGTGAAGACTTATTTTCTATTAAGGTGAAGCGAAACCACGCTCTGCTACCACTTTTTTGAAGCGTAAGTTACCCNAGCTCAGAAGGGGAAGGAGAGAAGGGGACAGTAGGGAAAGTAGAGGGGAGAAGTGCGCACACAGACCACGGACAGGAGCCGACGTCACAAAGGTATATAAATATGAATACTGAATCTGTTGCCAAATAATTCCCTTAAACTGACATTTTTATCAAGAGTGGAAATTATGAACTTTATGGGTGATTTTGAAATTTAAACTTGTTGATGTAGTAATCTAGTAGTTGTTTCTCATTTCTAGGTCACATTCCTCTTAAAGAAAAGCACATCTTTGTAGGTTCATAATTTGTTTTTGAAGTTCGTGAGGCCTATGTGAGTTCATCATCACTAGAGTTGGCTAGTATTCTGCTTCTGATAGTGCATTGAATTAGGGATTCAGTAAGCTGTCTTTGATTTATTTCTGGGAAAATATAATTCATTTGTATACAAGAATATGCTTAATCATTGTAACAGCATGGCTGTAGAAATTGAATTTTCGTTATATAATTCACCACAAAAGAAATATAATTGTACCATGAATTATAGATCATTTTATCTACTACTACCCAGTATCCTTACACCTATCCAATTTGTTCATTTCTTAAAAGGTCCAGAAAGAGGAAGGCTGATTACAAGGAAATACAAATTCCCTCATCCTCCAAAAGAACAGTTCATGAGGAATCAGAGAAACCCTACACTGATGACCCTAGTTCCTTCACTGATTCATCCTGTGCGTAAGCCTCCTTCAGTTTGTGGTGAGTACCATGTTACTAAGATAAATTTATCCATGGGTTTAATTAATTAAACACTACACAATTAAGGTGTATGGGGAAGTTGAGGTATAGGGCCAGTATTCTCAGCCTTAGCACAAAATCGGTGTTTCTCAACTGCCAGGATGCGGCCAGGTAGTGGGCCCTCATCTTATAAAAAAATATTTATGGGGGCCACAGTCTCACAAAGGTTGAGAACCACTGCACCAGATGGTACTGAGTGGTCAGCTTCATGCCCCTGCCACTTCACCCACAGTGGAAACAGCTCCAGTATCCACTGTGCAGTAGGCTGGATGGGCCGCAGAGCCTGTCTGGACATCCTGGAGAAGAGAAAAACTCTTGCTGCTACCGAGACTCAAACTTGTCCCCTTGTCCATCTAGCCAGTAGCCACTCTCTGTACTGATAGCGCTATCCCAGCACGTGATGCACGAAATAGGAATTGTAAATGTCGACTGGAAAGAATGAGCCATCAGATCTCACCAGGTTATTGCTCAAGACATGTTGCTGAAGTTCTTCTCAGGGTCATTTGCATGGGCGAAGTACTCCGGAGAAAGTGAAATGTTGAGTGCTCTGGCTAAAGGTAACCTTGGTCGTGGTCTGCCTCACCAATAACCTCTGTATATATTGTCGAGTTATACGCCCAGCACTTTAAAATTTGGTGTCAGAATTGGTTACGAACTTACACACGCGAAAAGAACATGGATTCACAGCAGATGTTGGAACTTCTGCTGAAGAAGATGGAGACTGACAAAGAGGAAATGCTGGCAAGAATGGACGCCATCACGAAAACCCATCAAGACAAACTGGAGGCCAATAGGAGAACTGACAAAGAAGATTTAATGGACAAATTAGACTCCTATCAAGAAATGGCGGAGATCGGCTTCAAGGAATCGCTGGCCAGATGGGAGGATGACAGACAGGCCGACCGAAGAGGACTGGAAAAGATGGTGGCACATCAAGAAGAAGAAAAGCCAGCCTCAGTGGACACGAAACCTGCGGCAGCACAACAAGAAGAGGTCCCCATAGAGATACCGGTCGTAGAACCTGAAGAAGAAACAGCGGATACCAGAAAAGTCGATGGCCTGCCAAGAGATGGAGGCACGTCTAGAAGAGAAAGAGCCGACCTCAGTGGACAGGAAAGCTGAGCTGGCCCAACAACGAGAAGTCCCCAACAAAGATGCCGTAGTGAAAAAGGTCAAAGGACGGAAGAAGCGGTATAGGGGCAAGAAGCAAGCTGCGGGGCGACGTGGAGAGCCAAAGGAACTAACCCGAGGAATTTGTGGATCCCGGATGAAGTTGGCTGCCTCCTGCAGGAATGTGTTCCGCCTTACGAAAGTGGCATGGCTCAAGGGGAACATCTTCAGGAACACCACCCAGAGAAATTGTGGACCCTACAAGAGATTGGGATTCGCCAGCAAGGGAACGACTCGCCGTGAGAAAGTGGAACGGCAGAAGGAAAATGTCGTTGGGAGAAACCGCACCAGGGCCACTATTCAGCGAGCAACCCAGAGAATAGGGCCGCTCAAGACGAATTTATGGACGCACCATAAAGGAACAAAGGATCAACGCGGCAAGGGGCCGCTACACGGGAGGAAGAAGAGGACAACCATGGACGGCGCCCGGGAGAGCGAGCTCTTCTGGGAAGCGAAGGAACACTGAGGACAATCTTATATGCGACCTACGGTCCGAAAAACACTAAACGAATGCCCAAGACTTCCAGCAGGACGCGGAGAATCGTGGATTGGACTTTGTGGAGGGGACGAACCCCTCCAAAATGGAAAAAGAGACTTCAAGTGGAGGAGGAGCCGGTAAATTAGAAACAGTGGCATCCCAAGAGAGAGTGAATGAGCAAGAGAGAAAGTGAAGGATAAATGTGATACAACTGGATCTTCTGGCAAGTTAGCAGGAAACCGCTCGAGACGAGCTGGTCTTAAGAGGGGAGCGGTTCTAACGGATGGAGAGTAGTCGCTGCAAGAGGAGTAGCCGAAACAACAGGAGAAACAGGAACGGGAAGATAAAGGAACGGGGATGTACCGTTAGGCTGTTTGGGATGAACAACCTTTAGAAGGGAGCAGTGTGATGTGGATGGCGCAACGGGAAGTAGGGGTCACGTGAACTCTGCGGTCTGCAAGTGATGTCACATACCCCCACCCCTTCCATTACCACGCAACGCTCGGTAAACAGCCCCTCCCCCGTGGCGACATGGCAGAAGAGCGACTATGTTGTTACCAAGGGATACCGCGGTTGCTACGCAGCAGTAAACAGCTCTCGACAGCGTTGCTAGCCACACCTGTAAACACGGCGTCAAGCAACAGTGGTACATATTACGTAACTGTTTTCTGTGTTGTCTGTACCGAGGTTTAATAAGTAGCAGTGAACACTATTTAGTAGTAGTTAATAGTGAGTATTGAGCCAGTTACTAGAGAAAGAGTAACCAGTTAGTTGCTGTCTATCTTTCGCCGGAGTATTTGTGATACTGCTGATGGCAGTAATTGTGAAATTGTAAATTGTGTAAGTGTAAGAGCAAATGTGCAATAAATTCGCTATATCCAAAATGGCGTGAAGTTATTTGTCACGTTATACACCCAACAGGTGACAATATATATATATATATATGTATGTTAGTTGCAGTACAAGAACAGTGACGAATGCATACAGAGACAAATGAACTGAATATGGAAAGGTGGCTCTCGTCTGCATTCTTGTACATCTTTATGGTGTTTACTCTAAAATGGTGTGTCAGTAATCTTTTGTAGACAGCTTTTGATGATGTATGCGTTGCTTGACTGGCATCAAGGAAAACCTGGGGCTGTTATATTTCAACAAGAAATTCTGGGAATAATTAATCTCCTACTTTCCTGTGATATGAAACAGACCACATAGAAAACAACGCATCCAAGAATTTTTCTGTTGCTTGTGTATTCGTTGCCATGGTAATGTTTTACCAAGCTGTTGTCTAGCAGTGAGGCAGATACACTTATAGACACAGTCTGATGGGAGGGATTTATGAAGTATGCCATTGAGGTGGGCTCAGGTGCCATGATGTACATACCAAGTTTAATAAAGATTGGTTCAGGAATTTTAAAGTTGATAAGAGGGATTCACAGACACAGCATGGTGATATCAAGCCTACTTTTATTTTTTCAAAATTAAGGAAAATGAGCTAATAAAGTGATGATACAGGGTGGGTGACTGGTGTTCAATTTCCTGTGGGAATTGTTCTTTCCTCTGCTATCAAGTCTATGCTTTCCTTGTAGTTTAAGCAGCTGGAGCGTGAAACTGACCTCATTGTGAATCATAAGGTTAAGAAGGGGCAAAGTATGCCCTCTGTATGTTGGGATGGTGTGGTGCTTAACATTTTGAAGCCAGAAATTCGTCTAAGTAATATTTAAAAACTCGCATCTAACAGGAAACACTGCACACCGTAATGTAGACCAGCCTCTTAATACTGATTAAGGAATTGGTAGCTTTTTATTTTGAGAATCACAATAAGCACACATGCACTGTGTGCGCAAAATACAGAGTTCTTAAATATTAAAATAAGTGATGTATATAGTAACAATTATGCTTTTAAGGGTTATGAGACTGCATGTTAATTTTTATAAGAGAATGCATATTTGGTATGAGTCTTTTGAGGTAAACTTCATTTATGAGATCTGCGGCCTATTTAAGCATTTGCATGGAGAAATTGAGAACATGTCTTAGGATTGCTCGTTCATAACCAAGATTCAGATATACTGAGCGGGTTGGTGACGCTATTTTCCGAATCTCGGCTGCTTTCCATCTAACCTGAATGACAGTTATCATGATTTAACCAGTCTCACCAATCCAGAACCTGAGCATACTTTCAAATAGGCCACGATCTTCCGATTTCCAATCTATATCCACTTATCATTCATTATCATCTACCAGTGTAACTGCGAGTTATACAGTCTGCTTTCCCATTTTAAGTAGGAGTCATGAAAGTGCAGTCCATATAGCAACGTGCTGGATGGTTGGGGTTTTATTCCTGGCAGGGGCAAGGTTTCTGTTTTTTTCCATAGTGTCCAAGCTGGCTCTGGGGCTTACCCAGCCTCATCCATTGGGTACTGGGGTTAAAGCACCCAGAGAATGAAGCTGACCACTCACCATCTAGTGCTGAAGTCAAGAATTGTGGAGCTGTGCCTCCACCTCTCATGTCTCTGTGGCATAATGCTTAATTAATTAAGCATAGGGACACCTTTACCCATATTAAGTATGTCCTTTGGCATCATAGTCTGATTCAGGTAGTACCCTTCCCCCAGGGGCACAGGGTCCAAAGGTGGACGCGAACTTTCCAGGTGGTAGCCTTGCCTATATCTATAATAATAAATTAGTTCATAGAAATGGTTACTGTCACCACACACCTCACAACCTGTGCTATAATCCAGTGTTTCTCAACTGGCGGGTCACGATACTGGATACTTGTCTTGTAGAAAAAAGGATTAACCGGGCCGCGATCAGACAAAGGTTAAGAGCCACTGATATAATCTGTAACATCATCTTCCTCTTGCTGCCTTGGTGGCTGCACATGGATTCTTCTGTCTTCGTCCCCCTGATATTGGCGCACAAGAATTATATCACACCTGATGATCTACTGGGCAAGTGTTTGCATTCTGCACAGAAACTGTGGTTACAGACTTCTGGAGTCCCGACTTCCTGTGTGCCATCCGACATGCTAGCAGGAAGGGGCACTGTTGTAGAGGATGCTGCTCCACCATCACACATCGTGGTTTCACAAATATCCCTTCTGGCAACAGCACCAGCCAACCAAGATGACATACCAGCTTCCTCTGATCTTTCTTCTGCCGTTCTCTGACTCTCCCAGTGAGGATCCCAGCTGCTTTCAGCGAATTGACGGCATGGAGTACAGTGCCCTGATGCATGTTCAGTGATTTCTCCTTCATCAGCAGTATCATGTTCAGCATCATGGTCCTCAGGCTCTGATTCATCACATTTTGTTGTGGAAGAACCTCCTGTACACTAGCCTCCCTGTCCTGCAGTTCCTCGATTCTCCTGAACATGTATGAAATCTCATATTCTCTGTCAGCTGACTCATCTCTCAACAAATCACGTAAGGTTTGCAGCTCCGCTTCTTGTCTCTGGTATTTATTACTGCTTGACAGTCACGGTTCTGTTTTTGTGGGGCGTCCTCTATGACGAGAGGACGGGTCTGTCTTTTTGTATATGCTGCTGGCCCTTGCCAGCGCAGTAGTTCTCAGGTCTGAGTCCCTTGGGACTCGCGACCACATTTTACTGTCTCAGATTTGAGACTTTCCTTTTTGTCGCCTCCTACGACTCGCAGGGTCACGGTGTAGGTATTCGACCCCGCGTCCACACGGGTTAGCTCTGGGAGATATAGAGAGAGTTACTTTACGACTGGCGATATACCGCCAATCAGTTCGTCTTGGCGTCAGGCCCCTTGAGGACCACGACCAGAGATAGCTCTGAGAATTCGGTCAGTCGCATGGTATAGGCTCGAAGCGGACCACATAGAAAACACCTCCCCGCAACCCTCATTCCATGACGTCACCGCGGACGTGTTTCTCTACTGCATGTGTACGAGACATTACCTAGCAACGGGTCTACATGCTACAGTGGATCATAAAAAATAAAGTGTTTGAGGTGTAGAATGGATTCAGCTGGTTAAGAATGAATTCAAATGGAGAATTTTCGGGTTCGGGCGGGGTATTTACTTGGTCGTCTGAGCGACAATTAGCTTCTTAAGAAGTACTCTGCTCCGTCGAGTTATTTAGTCTACGTCTTTTTTTTTCTATCTAATCTAATATCTATCCCTCTTGCTCCCACTTGGAGCGTAGGGCATCCGTGAAACTCTTAGTTTCAGTTCAGTTTCTTAATCTTAGTCGGCAACACTCCTTGTACGGGGGATCAGCCCGTCGCAAGGCCGCTACCTACACACAGGATAACACAAACAGAATAAACGCAAACTTCCATGATTTGAGTGGAATTCGAACCCATGATCCCAATGTTCGAGCGAACGAAGACATTTCATGCCTTAGACTGCGCGGCCACTGTGATCGGCTTAAATCTACTTACATAGTAAGAACAATACAAAATCATCTATTTGCGTACGTATGTGACTTTTGAATGACTGCCTTAAGTGCGACCAGATTACAAGTGATATGATTTACGTATACTCATATACACGGTGTGTCCAGGTTTTATTTTGCCCTGCAATGCCATTTGTTGGCGGGCTGTGGCATTAAGATTCTTGAAGTTTCAGCTGTGGCTGTCTATAATATCAAAGCGCAAGCATCGCTGCATCATGTGTTCTGACCTTCAATGTGAGAATACTGTTCTGACGCTCGTCGGAAAATGGCGGTTGAACAGAGAGCCAACATCAAATTTTGTTTCAAGTTAGGCGAAAGAGCCGGAGAAGCGTACGAAATGATGAAAATTGTGTACGGTAGTGATTGTTTGAGTCCTTCGAACATTTTTCGAAGGTATGCTGTATTTCGTGACGGCAGGGAGGACATTGAAGACGCTCCACATGCATCAAAGCCGAAAACAAGTAGCACTGAAGAAAATGAGAAAAAAGTGACCGAAATCCTTGCATCAGACAGATGTGTTTCTGCAAGACTCATCGAGGAGCTTTTGGGAATACGAAAAAGTACTGTGCATCAAATTTTGACCGAGGATTTGGGCAAACGGAAGGTCTGTGGGCGGTTTGTACCGCACGCGCTGTCAGGCGATGAAAAACATGCCAGAGTGGAACACTGCAAAGACATGTTACAGTCGGCCCAAAGTGATACAAAATTTACAAAATCGATTGTTACTGGTGACGAGACGTGGTGTTTTCAATATGAGCCTCTCACAAAGCGGCAGAGTGCAGCGTGGTTGAGCCCAAAGAAAGTGTGCATGCAGAAGAGTCCAGTAAATACACTGCTAACCGTTTTCTTCGATTCCAAAGGAGTCATTCACAAGGAATTTCTGCCAGAAGGTCAAACAGTGAATTCTGATTATTATCTCGGAGTCCTCAATCGTTTGTGGGCGATAATTCTTCGAATTCTACCTGAATATCGAGAGCAAAGTTCCTGGTCGCTCCTCCACGACAATGCCCTACCCCACAAATCGAAGATCGTGCGCGATTTTTTTGGCCAGAAAGGGGATCGCAGTCCTTGATCATCCTTCGTATTCGCCACATTTGGCTCCAGCAGATTTCTAGTGTGTTCCCAAAAGTTAAGCTGGCGATGAAAGGAGACCGTCACGACACCATCCAGGACATCCAAAGGGAATGTACCGCAGTTTTAAATGCGATTCCACAAAAGGAGTACAGTGACTGTTTTCGAAAACTTTTCAATCGATTCCAGCTATGTATCGATTGAGAAGGAGACTATTTTGAAGAAAAAGAGTGACATTTTGAAAATAATTCACGTCTTGTATTTTTAATGAACACAGTCCTAACAGAACCTGGACACACCGTGTATATACATGTCAGGCCATAAAACCTACAAAATTAACACGTATACATGTATTTTTTGGTGTGGTAGACCACAACCAAGGCTAACTTTAAATGTCTCAGCAGTCCTGCTTCTCCGCAGCCTTTCCCTCAGGCGAAGGACCTAACAAGAATTCACGTGCTGGAATGTGAGGTTTGAAGTCATATAATTCAATATATACAATTTCTATTTCTTGCGGCAGTGATCGGGTTTGGTTTTATGTACAAGTTACACTGCATGAAAGGAGAGTGAAATGATAAACATGGACGTCACTGCTACGAACATTATTCATCGCGTTGAGTTTGGAACTATGTTTCCGAAAGGTAGACGTCCTCTTCCTATGTTTAACAAAGGCAAATTATTACTCGCTGTCAGGTTGCTTACTGCGATGACGGGAGTGCTTTGAACTTTTACGGGTTAGAAGAACGGGAAAGGCAGGTTTGAATTCTGTTCGTTCTTCCTCAGTACACGAGGAAGGAAGCTATTGCTTTTCGAACATATTCAGTTAGCCTTCTCTTCACAATGGCGTGGTAACTACCGTTCTTAAAGCAGAACAGGCGAACGAAGCGACTTCTTGGGGCGCAATGTTTTATATTTATGCTGCTCTTTTTCCACATCAAAACCGTTAATTGTCAGCAATATAACTACGTTATGTAACAATACAAATAAAACTGTTTTATGAATTAAAGACACCAATGTTAGTCTACGACCGCCTCTGTGGACTAGTGGTCAGAGTTGCCGGCTACAGATCCAGATGTCCCGGGTTCGATTCCCGGCGCTATCAGATTTCCTGAGAAGAAGTGGGTCTGGAACGGGGTCCACTCAGCCTCGTGAGGATAATTGAGGAGCTATTTCAAGGAAATAGCGGCTCCGGTCTAGAGAACCGAGATTAACGGCCGTGGGGATCCGTTGCGCTGACCACGTGACACCCGCTATCTGCAAAAGTTGGCACTAACTTCGCCGACAAGCGGCGGCCGCTCGGTCGGTATAGTTCGTTTGCGGACTACAGGCCACGGAGTTTTTTAAATGATAGTTTACGTCACCGTGTCTGAAAGTATTATTGTGATAAGTTTTGTGAGAGTTGATAAGGTGAGAAAACCTAAAATTATACCTGTACTGAATTAATTAAGCGCCACGACATGAAGACGTATGGGGGACCGGATGTATAGCTCCACCGTTGACCTCGGCACTAGATGTGAATGACTATCTTCACGCCCAGGTCGATTTACCCCTGGAAATAGAACCCCCGGTATCCATTGGATTGGAGGCTGGGTGGTCACCAGAGCTGGTCTTGACCCTGTGGTGAAGATAATTTTTTGTCCCTGTTGGAGATGGAACCCTAGCCATCCAGCCCGTCGCTATACCGACTGGGTTACTCCGGCTTCCTTTGCTTTTAACTGGGGAGGGGGAGATTTATCGCCCAAGGGGGTGGCTATTAGGTTTGTGCTGTCCGTGGGTTGGTACGAACCGATCTGCATCAGCTTCCGGGGTCTGCGACCCTAGATCGATTTTTTCGTGTTTAAAGAAAATTCGGATTGACTCTGTGGTGCAGGGTCTTCATTGAAATGTTCATGATCACTTGGGTGACTAAGTGATTCTTCAGTGGAACCCAAAGATTCCTTTCAGTCTCTTTATAATTCCGTAATTAACCCGGTTCGGGGTCAGTTGAATCCAGTCCACACCCTCATATTATATTTGTATACGTTTGATTTAAATAATTATCTAAGGGTTTGGACACTGGTTGATTCATTTTACAGATATGTTTTGCATTATCCACGGTCTGGGATATATTTAATAGGACCCGTACGCAAGGTGTTGTGACTACATGCTCCTAATGGACCCGACTGAATAGAATATTTTCTTTCTTACACCTGATGACAGAAACGGAACCAGTTTCCAATATGTTATATTTATTGTATAGACCCCGGACATTTGACATTGTCCAGCAATATTGATATAATTAATTTTAATATTATACTCCGCTCTACGCTTAGGTTTCCCAGCCTTCGGAGTTTCTGACTAAAATTGCGTAGGTATGTACAGGTCACGTCGTGTACTATTCACCAAATATAATTAGAATGATCAAATCAAGGAGGATGAGATGGGAAGAGCATGTAGCACGCATGGGAAGAAGGGGAATGCATACAGGGTTTTGGTGTGAAAGCCAGAAGGAAAGAGGCAACTAGGAAAACTGAGACGTAGATGTGACGATAATATTAAAATGAATCTTATAGGATGCGATAGTATGGGTAAATTCATCTGGCTGAGGATAGGGACCAGTGGTGGGCTCTTTTGAACACGGCAATGAACGTTCTGGTTCATAAAATGTTGGAAAATTCCTGAGTAGGTGAGCGACTGTTGACTTCTGAAGAAGAACTCAGCTACATGGAGTTATACTTCTCATCTCTTACTACATGCCCTGTCTGTCTTATCCTCCTTGAAATCGTGAAGCGACCCGTGGCGTAGACGTGTTCATGTTACTTTCGCTTTCTGAAGTTTATATATTATCTTCAGTACCTTGTCAGACACCTTTGATTTATGTTATTCCCATAGTGCAAGAGACCACATTTTACAGCCATATTAAACGACAGATTATATTATAGTTTTATATATTTTCATCATCTTGTGTGGCATTACAGACCAGTGCTCTCCAAGGCCTCCAGTTTTTCTTGTTTCGGAATCTTATTTATAGACATTTAATGGGATTCCTTGGACGGGGGACAGGCCCTTTGCTAGGTCCCTATCTACATGGGGCAACATACAGAAAAGTGCAGACATACATACAGCCTTATATACGTATACGAGTATATATATATATATTGTGACGTGTATAGCCATTGCTACGCAACGACTCGGCAAATGCATTCCTGCGGAAGCAAACACGCACAATAGGACGTCCATTGTTAGGCAACGGATCAGTAAACACGCCTCCTGAACAATAGAGGCTGTGTTTTCTTCGTGGTTCTTGCAAAGTGATTATAAAGAAGTGTTCAGCAACATATAGTAGTAGTAGTAGTAGTAGTAGAGAATTGTGTCGAGTTCTGGACATGGCAGATGCAATAAATCCAATCATCAAATCCAAAACCCCGTCAATAAATTACCCCAACCGTATTAGCCCAAATATAAGGCGAGTTTAAATATTGCTTCTTAGATAAGAGAGGTCTTATTTTTGAGGTCCTGAAGATTAAATATAAAGAAAATGATTATTATAATTCTAATTGCTAATTGTAACGATAACGTGTTAAATTTTGAATTTATTGCGCCTTAATAGTATAATTTGTACTTGTTTGTGCTTACAACCCCCCAGTACTAAATGATGTATTCAGTTTTATTTAAAAAAAGCGCTTTTATTTATTTTCTCGTTGGAAATACAGGGTGTCTACCTATATTCAATCCTATACGATTAGATAGAACCTTTGGAGATTAAATATTTGAACCGGAGGAGGAAGAGGGACAGAGTTGAGTAGTTGCATCACCTTAATCAATACGCGTTTCAAAGACGCAGATGCAGTGTTGTCACATGCTTCCGGCTGGGATCCGTCAGGTGTCACTGGGGTATAGGTTTCATAAGTGTATTGACTGGATATTTAGCTGGTAAGTTTATTTGCAACCCACAATGAATTAAATATTGTAGAAAATTGTGTGAAATTAAACGGTAGACGGACGAGAGTACTTGTCCGTTCAGCCTAATATGACAAGTTTGCTATACAAATATTATGATGGACATTGTCCATTGCGTTACGGATGTTTGGTATACAGAGCGTTTCGGAAACTTGATCTGTTTCTATCATCAGGTGTGAGGTGGGAAAGCATAATTTTCAGTTCTGCGCGTTAGAAGGATCTAGTCTTAGCCAGACAGTGGACTGTGTCCAATATAACATTCGTGTAATATGACATTGTCACGAACGTACAGAAAGTCAAAAATTTTCCTGTCTCTTTTTTTTTTTTTTGCATTGGAAAGTCCATTATGAAGCGGTCCCTATGGGAGATATTCGAAGTATCCATTAACATTTAAACGCGGTTTAAAACGCCTGAAGACGAAAATGTGGATTTTTTGCAATGTGTTAATAGTATTTTATCCTTTTGCCTCAAGGGAGCCAGCTTTCAACTGCCTCAAGCACTCACACCACTGTAGTGCCGTGACATCGTGCCCCCTTGGTTTCGTTAGCGCCCTTCAAAAATCCCAGGCCGTAATGCTATAGACAGAAGCATTCCAGTCAATTGTTGCTGGTCCTCGCCAGCACAGTCATTCTTGTTTTCGAGCCCAGACATTTTTGTTCTTCCAGACTTGTACGTGTTTTGAAATGGGGCTTCCTCTTCGACGAGAAGAGGGTTTGACTTGACTCTCACTAACTCCAGTCGAGCCCAGTAAATTGCTGCTGGTCCTCGCCAGCACAATGATTCTTGGTTTCAAATCCCACGGGACTCTCCGGCGGCTGCGAGAGCTTTCATGCCACCAGGAGCCAGAACCATTTCCATATAGTATATCGGCTGTAACCACACAGAGCCGCAAATCTGGGGCAGTTGTATTCTCTAAAGTAATATTTCAAGCTTAGACCACAAGGTGACATTTCCTTTCCAAATTCTGAATCGGCCCCTTCTGATATACCTGGATATTACATTTCTATATAGATGTAAGCTAGAGAAGGGGCCGTACCGGATAATTCTAATGTGTTCGCAGTTTTGCCTCTTCATTCCTCGCGTGACGATATAACTGATCATTATTCATAGCGATCGTCAGTTACGTTAATCAAGTTTAGGTTTAGATAATGAAAAGGAATTATTAGTGGTCAGAGTTTCTGCCTACAGATCCGGAGGTCCCGGGTTCGATTCCCGGCGCTACCAGATTTTCTGAGAAGAAGTGGGTCTGGAACGGGGTCCACTCAGCCTCGTGAGGACAATTGAGCTATTTCAAGGAAATAGCGGTTCCGGTCTAGAAAACCGAGATTAACGGCCGTGGAGATTCGTTGCGCTGACCACGCGACACTCTCTAACCTAACTTCCCCGACAAGCGGCGGTCGCTCTGTCTGTATAGTTCGCTTGTGGACTAAAGCCACGGATTCTTATATGATAACATATATGATATATGATCTCTTATGTGATGTTGGATCAGGGCGGACGTGATAACAGAAACTGGAGTGTCGTAATGACAAAGCGTCAATTTATTCTGATGTTACTGTGCTTATCCGCCTCTACGAACTAATGGGGATTGAAAACTCGCAAAGCAGCGGAAAGTCACAGAAGGCGGCGGTTCCACACGCTGCGTAATGCCGGAAAGTAATTTCATCAATTGATTAATGAGATTCAGGTCAACTGCACTGCTTCGCGAATGCCGACGTTTTACCAAAACCAAAACAATGTTTTATCTTTTTGTGAATACATAATTTGTGCCAGGAGTATATGTATGCATGTATATAGGTGGATCAGCGAAGTATTCCCGATAATAGCTGAGGGCGTTGTTATCTATTACGTCTGTTTAGTAGCTCTGCGTGAGACAGTGCATCTGGAGGAAATTGTGTCACAGAGGGCAGGATTTGCTGCGTTGTCAACAAAGCCTGTACGTTTCTTTCTCCGGTTCGTAAACAGAACGTGTTTGATCTGTAGGTAATGTGTGAGTATGTAAATATTTATTCACTTCGCTTATGCTTGAGAATGTTTAGAGCTTACTAGATAGAGTACCATGTTGTGAATGTGGATCCACGTGGTTGAATGGATAGAGCTATTTCGTATTCAGAAGACTTGAGACTTCACGTGGTTTCCTCAGTGAGCACACGAAAAACCAGGATGGTACGCCAACTTCAGTTTAAGCCACGATTAATTTAACATCCGTTCTTATTTATTTATTAATCATCTTACCATTCCAAGTTATACAGACTGAGTAATTTAATAAAACTCCGTGGCCTGTAGTCCGCAAGCGAACTATACCGACCGAGCGACCGCTGCTTGTCGGCGAAGCTAGTGCCATCTTTAGCGGATAGAGGTTGTCACGTGGTCAGCGCAACGAATCCCCAATGGCCGTTAATCTCGGTTTTCTAGACCGGAGGCGCTATTTTGTTGAAGTAGCTCCTAAATTATCCTCACGAGGCTGAGTGGACCCCGTTCCAGACCACTACTTCTTAGAAAATGTGGTAGCGCCGGGAATCGAACTCTGGATCTGTAGCCAGGAACTCTGACCACTAGATCACAGAGGCGGTCCGAGAAACTTAACAAGAGTAGTTAAATTGACCGTAAATAAATAAATAAACGGGGAAAATGTTTATAACTCACTAGACAGAAAAACGTGTTGTGAACTTAGCACATGTACGATAATATCCACTTCTGAGGGGAATTTCTCTGCGATGAAAATGCCCGTAAACTAGTAAAGAGGTAATAACCACGCTTAAAGTGAACCTGAATTTTTCTCGTTTTAAAATAAATGGACTGTTTGGATTAATGTGTCATATATTATAACATCTAAATTTCTAGGCAATAATTAAGCTCTGACATACACAAGTACACAATTCAACTTAAGAAATTTATAATGAACAGCGAAAATCATTAGTCCGCAAGTTTTTCATCATTTTAAGGACACTGCAACAGTTCTATAATTGACCATAAAGAACTTATGTATCCATGCTCAATATGGGATTCGAACTCAGAACAGTAGCTTCTGCGCAGACTGCAACTGTGCATGTTCACTGGAATCGACGTTGATAATAGACACTCACATGTTCATATCTTCTTGTCATGAAGTGCATAAAATTAATTAAAGAGAGATCTTATTACGAATGGTGCGTCTCCGAAACGACTGAACGGTTTTGCATTAAATTTAGTATTGACTAGTCTAATCTGAAAGATATTGGAAAATTATTCGTTTTATCTGTCTAACATAAGATATACTTTACGCAATTTTCCCAAATCGAATTTCAATTTTCTTTAAAACGGCTCATCTTAAAAAGATAGAAAACGAGACGTTTCGAAAAAAAACTAATCATCTACTTTTCTTTGTTACAATACGAACCGTATAAGAAACTAAAAGTTAAAGGGTGAGGGGTTACACAGCAAGGTGATCTCATAAGCTTCCTTTTTATTTTTCAAAAAGTAGGGGGGATACACAGGAAGGTCATCTCACAAGCTTCCTTCTTATTTTTTTTCAAAATAAGGAAAGTAGGCTAAAAATGGCACCCAGCTAAACCCCTAGGTAAGGTTTCTTTCGGGATCAGTGGGTTTGAGCAATGAACTGAGGAAAATCTTGAATAAGGGGACATATAACACTAGGAATATTGACTTGGGTTCGTTAACGCTGGACATTAAATACGGGAAAGGTTTAAATTGAGTACAATTAGGGAGATGTCATCAAGGCATGTAACTCGTTTGAACTTTTTTCCAAGATGTTCAACAATGAAATACAAGATAAACAAGCTTCATACTGTTGAACCTTATCCTCTTTAACGCGGATCTTATGAGTTCGTGGTTTTTCTTTTGCCGTTCAACACTGTAACATGTTTCGGGCTGCACCAAGTCATCATCAGGCGCGTCTATGTACTTTGTAAATTGCTGCCCTGTATTCTTCGCGGTACTTGTCAGTGGGAATACAATTTAAGAGTTAAAAATTTAGTAGCATCAGAGATAAAATTTATTATTAAAATTGATACAGTGTCCTCTGCTTTCTTTATGTCGTAGTGGTTCTTTAATATGATATAATATTTTTTCTCTCTCCTTTGCTCTTGTTTCCTTGTGTGTTATCGTTGGTTCAGCGTTGTGCCTACCTTACACTGTGCTGTGTGATACCTATACTATGATCGAGTACCCAACATCACAGACAGATAGGGACTGAACATTCCGTGCCTTTAAATACAAACCTAATGTTATAATTAGCTACAATCCTTAGATTTTTAATGCAAACAAAAGAACTCCGTGGCCTGTAGTCCTCAAGCAAACTATACCGACCGAAGTTAATGCCAACTTTTGCGGACAGAGAATGTCACGTGGTCAGCGCAACAGATCCCACGGCCATTAATCTCGGTTTAGACCGGAGCCGCTATTTCCTTGAAGTAGCTCCTCAGTTATCCTCACGAGGCTCAGAGTATCCCATTCCAGACCACTACTTCACAGAAAATGTGGTATAGCCGAGAATCGAACCCGAGACCTCTGGATCTATAGCCAGGAACTCTGACCGCTAAACCACAGAGGCGGTCTTTTGAAGGTTAAAACTAAAACTAATCATAATATATATATCTATATATATATATCTATATCTATATAAGAAATAAATAAATATTGCATGTTTTCCATTCGTTTTAATAGTTGTTAGAGTTAAAATGGTACACCGGATTGTGTACGTATTTTTAAAACGCGCTTGTTTTGTGAGACTCTGAAAATGCGTATTTTCGACAAGAGAGAGACAAGAACCACTTACGTCACTCGCAGTGTTTTGTGAGAATCTTATTTCGTCTCTACCGGAAATCACGCAAAGATGTTTATGTACGTAGCATACTTTCAGCGTTCCATTTGAAGTAAACCATGGTTCGGTTTATGTGTCATAAGTAAGTCTATTTATGCGTATTTTCATGTTTCTGTCCTGTTTCCTGATACAGCTATACTTAATATTTCTCAGGTTGCTAAAAGGTAAAGTAGTCCATGTGCTTAACTGTTGAAGTACCAATTTCGACGTATGGAGGAGTGGATGAATATAGCTATGTATAATTTACTTCGGTACTAATTGGAGGTGAGTGGTCAGCTTCACGCCCCTGCCGCTTTACCCCCGGCTAAAGAGCCCCAGTTACCCATTGAATAGGGGTCTTGACGACGTGGAGAAGAAAATATTCTTGACCCTACCTGGACTCGAACTCCGACCCCTCGATTGCCGAGCCCGTAGCCAGTCGCTGTACTGACTACGCTATCCCGACTTCCTATTAGGGCTTATATTATACCGATATTAACCAAAAGGACATTTTTCAAGCAGTTTAAAGTCTAAGACACCAGACATGAAACTTCATTCTGTAGTTAACAAGAATGGTGCATGAATATGAACGGATAGAGAAGAACTCTCCATTATGCTTTTGTTGGGTTGACTAATGATTTTCAAAACCCAGTTCATATGCTATCATTCCCCCCCGTTGTATCAGGGTGTGCCTGAGGTGAATAAAGGCCGCTGTCATTATGCGTTTATTGATCTCGGCTGCTTTGTCTTCCGAGAAAGGAGTTCAATAAACGACTCCAGTCTATGGGGGAGGATGAGCCTATGGATACAGCGATGTGCTGGTATCTTATGTGTTCGCGGCACGGAGTTCCGTCACCAGGCCCGGATTTAAGGGTGAATAACCGGTACGGTGGTCCCGGGAACCCAACAAAACAGAAACAGAATCCACGGATATTTTATGACATTTACTTGCCTAAAATCACGAAAATTTCGTCTGTATTTTCAGTTATTATAAGGAATAACAAAATAAAAATTGTCATAACCTAGATTTATTCTTACTGACAGGGCCCTCCACGTTTGGATGGCCCCGGGGCCCCCCCACAGCTGTAGATCCGGCCCCGTCTGGTACTATGTTAGTTGTTAGTCGCTTAATGTGTTTAAAAGTCAGCTCGTTTACACTGGTTATTCACGACTGTTAACACATCAAGCAGAAACTTTATAAACTTAGACGAACGTATATATCCTGCATGATAGCGACAATTTCTTGCTCACCGGATGTTCGTAGATAATATGGACTTAGAAAATTTACGTTTCCTCCAACGAAAACCAAACCCAAGCCGTGGATATGGACTTTCTGATAAGTACTGAGGAAAAGAGAGGAGGGATGGGATTAGAAATGAGAAATTTATGTAGAAGAATTAGAAATTCGAAATCTGTGAATTAGAATCAGAAGAGAATCGATTACAGTTGATTGGCCACGTATGCAGAATATACAGAGAACTACTATCGAACAAGGCGTAGAAATTGAATTCTGAAGGAAAGACACCAATAGGAAGATCCTGAAAAAGATGGTTTAGCATGTTACTAGAATACATCAAGGTGAGGAAACAATTTGCAAGAAATTGAAAAGGAAAAAGACTGAGAGAAGAAAGAAGAGACTGGAGACCTGTATATAACGGAAACACTGCTAGGAGGAGGAGGAGGAGTAGAAATTGAATTATAAAGGAAAGAGACCAATAGGAAGATCCTGAACAAGATGGTTTAGCATATGACTAGAATACATCAAAGGGAGAAAACAATTGGCAAGTTATTGCAAAGGAAAAAGACTGAGAGAAGAAAGAAGAGACTGAATACCTGTACATAACGGAAACACTGCTAGGAGGATGAGGAGTGGAAATTTCCTCCACGTATATAACGAAGTGGGTGCGGGTTCGATTCTCGATGAGGTCATTGGATTTTTCAATTGACCTTCAATTGACCTAATCCTTCCAGCCGCACTATGGCCCTGGGGTCGACTCAGCCTCTAACAGAAATGAGTACCAGGAATCTTCCTGGGGTTAACGAGCAGCCGGCGCATAAGGCTGAAAAACCTCACCGCCATATGTGAGTCGATTGTCTAGAAAATGTGGGAGCTTCGACGTCTCACAACCCTATGGGTCTCGACGGCCTGTTACAGGGACAGCTTTACATTTTTACGTAATGAAGTACAGCCCCAGGATTCTGTCATGTTCGCCTGAGTGTTATTCTTTCTGCAGTTTCCTCGGGATATCAGTGAGGTGCCGGCTGAACAGAAGTCTGTGCAGCAGGCCTAGGCAAGTCTTTGATCGCGGTGCCAGAGTAGACCGCGAACCAGTTTTGGGAGTACCGCCACTGCATGGTAGATTGTACAATTTTTGTTATTAGTAACATATACGTCTGTACTATAGAAGTTTTTGGAAGCCAGTGAACGATGAAAAGTTTCCAGGTATCAAACAGGTGATTTTCTGCGATAACACCTTTCTTAGTTTTTCTTACATATGTGCATCTGTCTTCTTGACGATGGATGTCACATTAGAATAACGTTCCTACCCCTAGGGCCGCCGTTTGGACTTGTATTTAAGTTTAGCGGTTAGTACGTACAGACCGAAACTTAAGAAGTTAGTGAACACGATAATGTACTTTTCATCTTGTTAATTAAAATTGTGTGAACGGAGAAGTTCATGGAGGTAGGCCTAGGCCCACTGGGGCTGTAGTGCCAAGGAAAGAAAAAAAATTGTTTCCCTGTGTTTCATATCAGTTCACATTATAACAAATCTCATGCCCTAACATGTTTATCGGGGTTCAATTCCCAGAAGGGGCAAGATATTTCTCTTCTCCATAGTGTCCAGACTGGATCTGGGGCCCTCCCAGGCCCCTTATCCAATGGCTACCGGAGAAGGCGATTGCCCAGAGGATAAGGCGGCCGGTGCGTGATGTTGACACCTCAGCTCCATCTAGTACCGAGGTCAAGAACCGTGGAAATCTACCTCTACTCCCCCTTATGTCTAAATGGAATAGTGCTTAATTAATTAAGCGCAGGAACAAATTTACTTTGTAAGCTTAAAATTGCACATTAAATTTTGTTGTACAGGTGTCCCAGGAGGAAAGGTCAATACTCTGGGAGGTCACAGTATCGGTCATTCTAAGCAAAAACGTGTATATGTTTCGGAGTTAGAGATATTTTACTGTACAGTTCCAAAAATGTTGATAAGAAAGAGATATTACCTACTGTTTCTAATACCAATATTTATTGTTCAAGTGACAAAGCTGGTACAGTTTACCTGGTATATTTTCCAAAGTTCCCCGTCAACATCAGTCCACTTTGCGACTCGTGTGAGGACATGGCGTGTTGCTGCTCTGAGTGTATCTTGACGTACAGCGTGTTACTTGATTAAAAAATTATTGTATTTATTTCTTAATGGCTTACTTAACAACCCTTTCAGCACTTTTAGACTGTTTTCTTTATTTTGAAGAAATAAAAACAGGCTCATGAAATCACAATGCTGTCTGTGTGTCTTTGAATCCCCTCCCCCATCAACTTCTCATTGGCTCAACCAGTCTTCATGAAACTTGGCTTGTCTGTAGTTTATGTATCTATTTCTGTATCCCCCTATCATTGCTAGGCAACAGTTCAGTAAAAACGTTACCGCGGTAACGAATACACACGCAACAACAGAATAATATTTGGAAGCGTCGTTTTCTGTGCGGTCCGTGTCGTATCACAGGAGAGTGTGGATCTGTCTGTGTATCCCCCTATCATTTGAAGCCAGCGGCCCGGTAACACGTTCCCGCGGCAACGATGAATTGTTGGAGTCGTCTCTTTCTATGCTGTCAATATCATATCAAAGGAAAGTAGGCAATCAGTTCTTCCCAGAACTTCTTGTTTCAGAATGTTGAATAATTAATTGGAAAGGATATGTAGGGAAATGGTCGTGACCTGTTTTGAGGTAGGGCCTAAGGGCATAAAAAACCTCAGTCAGGATAAAATGCCTCCGGGCCTAGATCCGGGACCTCCAGAATACAAGGCAGGGGCGTTAAGCATTCGGCCGCCACGTTCGGTAAGAATATACGGGGATTGACCTCCATTTCCGTTTATTTACCCAGCAGAAACGTCACGCAGTCTTCGTCGTAGCTGTTTGCGTGATACTGAAAGTACTTCTTTGTGAGTAAAGTTTTAGGGCAGTTGAGCTAGAAAATTGGTATCACCTCTGTGCGTTCTCTGTGTAGTGGCTGATGACAATCGATAGATTATTTGGGACACGAAGAGAGGGCTGCTGTCACGGGGATGACGCAGTGTTGTGCACGGTAACTGAGTGTGGGCTGGAGACAAGGGCCGGATAAATGTTATAGTGCAAGTTAACATCCATCGTACTTTGCGCTTGAAAGCTTTGATAGCTCGTTTTAACATCTGAAATTGAAAAATAAATTGAAGCCTCGCTTAGAAACTTTATTACATTCTGGTTTCAGTATTTATTATACAGAAAATAAAATTAAGTGCTATCTTTTTCATGTTTCAGAACTCAGTATCGAATATTTATTTCGTTTAAACAGTGTGAATCTTATGTAAGAGGTAAAGTTTCTATGCTTAATTAAGCATTATGCCACGAAGAATGGAGATATAGCTCCAAGTATTCTTATCTATGGCACTAGATGGAGTCAGCTTCACGCCCTGACCGCTTTACCCCCAGAGGATACTCAGGTTCGTTTCCAATGGCAGAATTTGGTAACAGCAATCTAAAACTTTGGGGTTTTCTTATAAGAGAGATTTGGTTGTTTGGTTAATTACAGCTTTTGGCTTTGTTTAGAGCGTTTTGTCCCGTGCGACTGGGTAAATTGCGTGGTCTATAGTGACTAAGTTGCTGGTCACGGTAGCCGAGCGGTCTAAGGCATGTACTGTCTTCGCTCGCCCGGAAGCCGGGATCGTGGGTTCGAATCCCGCTCAGGGCATGGATGTTTGTGTGCGTTTTTCTGTGTTTGTCTACAGGTAGAGGCCTTGCGACGAGCTGATCACTCGCCCAAGGAGTCGTACCGTATGTGTAAGATCTAGTAAACCGAAGTGAAACGGAGAGTTTCATGGAGGTAGGCCTAGGCCCAAATTAGGGCTGTAGCGCCACAGGAAAATAATGACTAAGTTGATTTCATTGCCTTTTGTTAAAATGTTTTTTTTTAAGCTTTAAAGGTTTGGATGTCTGACTTTATTTTCAAGTCTTTTCAGTTGAATGACTCACATAAATTGTAATACACGGGCTGTAGGATATTGATCAGTATTTCATATTGTTACCACCGCGCTAGATATTTTATATTGCCTACTGCATTATAGATTTTCTTAGATATGTTGTCTCTGTATAGGTTCTTTACCGACTTCTTTATTTTTAAACATTTGTTTGGTCGTGTTGCAGAATGAGTTACTCGGGTTCTGGTTTCTTCATGTGATTCCTTCGTCACGGTTATTTTGTGCGTGTGTGATAGGTGCAGCATCTCCTGTGGGGTTTGTCTCGTTATTTTGGTTTGTGATATTGTATATCATCGGTTATGAACCTTTATTAATATAGAAGTTCTTACAGAAGAGATTTGGCTATATGAAACTCACGTTTATGTACTGATAGAATTTACATAGGCCTATACATTTCTCATATTGCACATAAATGCTTCATACCTCGTCCGTATCATTCTTAATTGTATCACCCTAATTTGGTGAGTTCCGATGACATTTGCTGCGCGATCTAAGTCATGAAATGTCTTCGCCCACTCGAACACTGGGATCTAGGGTTAGGCGGCCCATACACGTACGAGTCTGGCTCGGCGAGGAGCCGGGCTCGGATTAATTTCACCACACACCTATGAGCGAGGCGACCCACACACGGACGAATTTGGCTCATTGGAACCCGAGCCGAGTCGGACTCGCGAGCCAGACTTGTAGGTGTATCGGCCCCCTTAGAATCCCACTCAAGGCATGGATGTTTGTCTGGGTTTATTCTCTGTGTGTCGCCCTGTGCAGGTATCGGCCTTAAGTCGGGCTGATCCCTCGACCAAGGAGTCCAACCGACTGTCTAAGAATAAGAAACTGAAGGGGAACGCAGTGTTCCATGGTGTACTATGCTCCAAGTGGAAGCAACAGGGGTAGATAGATAAGATGCATATCGGTAGCTAGATAAATGGATAGACAGATAGGTAGGTAGGTAGAATATTTGGAGAAGAGTACAAATTATGGAGTTCCTCATTATGAGATTTGTTTCCATGCTTCTCTCAGGCATGCGTGCCCTCTTTTATGTCCATATATTCTAGTCTAGAAGTGTTATTTAGAGTCAGTGAGCAGAGGAATATCCTACACGAAATAAGAAATCGGAAGTTTAAGGTCTTTCATTCTGGTCCGTCACACTAACAAATTAACAATCAAGTTCCTTCCGTCAAATGTGACACTTTTTTAAGTTTTCCCCCTCGTCACCACCTGCCTTACATGTTTCGGCTCACCACGGAGCCATCATCAGAGGCATTTATAGTAGAAAAAGAAATCACCAACACACAAAACTTCACTTTGTCAAAGATAACCACGTTCCAGTTAATTAAAATAATTACAAATAGTTAAAATTACCCAGAGTATCGGTTCACTAAAAGTTTTTCACACACCACAGTAGCTTTCTTATTTGTTCGTCGTTACTTCTGTAAAATTATGTTTCATTATTTGAAGTAAGAATTCTTAAAATTCCTAGAATTCTTTCCCGCTTGGCCCAATCTTTTTGCTTCGGGGTGTTGCTGACGTGTGTTGTCTGTAGGTAGTTGATGTTGCTTGTCTGTGTGTTGTGATGCTTGTGTCCTTAAGCACACAAGCATCACAACACACAGACAAGCAACATCAACTACCTACAGACAACACACGTCAGCAACACCCCGAAGCAAAAAGATTGGGCCAAGCGGGAAAGAATTCTAGGAATTTTAAGAATTCTTACTTCAAATAATGAAACATAATTTTACAGAAGTAACGACGAACAAATAAGAAAGCTACTGTGGTGTGTGAAAAACTTTTAGTGAACCGATACTCTGGGTAATTTTAACTATTTGTAATTATTTTAATTAACTGGAACGTGGTTATCTTTGACAAAGTGAAGTTTTGTGTGTTGGTGATTTCTTTTTCTACTATAAATGCCTCTGATGATGGCTCCGTGGTGAGCCGAAACATGTAAGGCAGGTGGTGACGAGGTGGAAAACTTAAAAAAGTGTCACATTTGACGGAAGGAACTTGATTGTTAAGAAATCGGAAGGTTAATTGGATTGGTCATGTTTTAGGCAGAAACTGCCTTCTAAAAGAAGTTATTGAAGGAAAGATAGAGGGGCGGATAGAAGTGACAAGAAGACGTAAGAAGATGCTGGATGACCTTGGTGACAGAAGAGGATACTGTCATTTGAAGGAGAAAGCTCTAGATCGCAATAAGTGGAGGAATTGTTTTGGAAGAGACTGTGGACCTGTCGTCTGACAGATTACTGATGATGATGATGATTCTAGTCTGCGCTTTTTTTTTTTTTTGCAGACATCCTCAATCTCTGTTCTTCACGTAGGGTTTCACGTCCATATAAAACGATCTGATAGACAGCGCGGCGAATCGATGTAACTACAAAACGTCAGTTTGTTTACTCCCGCTTCTTCAGGATACGCAGTTCGTCACGGATGTAGATAATTCGGGCGGGTCGAGTTCAGTGCCAGATTTCTTCTTCTGCTCTGGACTGATTAGGTTCAAACTTCAGCAGGCTTAGTAGCCATCTTGTAGGATAATGTTCCCATATCTATTGGTTTCTTTTAGTCTTACTGGGGAGCAAATCTAGAGCCGGGATAGCTCAGTCGGTTTAGCGACGGGCTGGACGGTCGAGGTTCAATTCCCGGCAGGGGTAAGAGATTTTTCTCTTCTCCACAGCGTCCTGACGGGCTCTGGGGGTTCTTTCTCCGGGCATAAAGCGGTCGGGGGCGTGAAGCTGACCACTCACCTCCATCTATAGGTCAGTAATGCTGGAGCTATACCTCCACTCCACCATACATGTTCATGGTGTGGTGCTTAATTAATTAAGCACAGGGAAAACTCTACCTTCTTAATGTTTACTGGGGAGCAAGAAGTTTCCGACAAGATCAAACTTGCTGCTGTAGCTTTATATAAAACGAAGCTTTTGAAACTTCCTGTTCCGTGCCTCTTGGAGTCAAGGAGCTTTGTAACATTGCTGATAAGTCCCGTCTGGTTTCCACGAAGGATTGTTTGGTATCTGTGTGGGGTCAATATTCGTGCAAAAATGTAACTCAGGTCTTCAGCCTTCTTGTACAAAACACCATATTTAAACTGGAGTTTCTTAACGTCCTTTTGGCTTATTTGTTTTGTAGCTTTTCGAATAGTGTAGTGCTTTGAAACCCTTAAATCTGCTGCTCTCTCTCTCTCTCTCTTGCGTGTACATGAAGCTCATTTAAAGAACAGAATGTATCCATTTAAATTAATTCCTTAGGCAATAATTCATTGAATTTAATTGAATATCTCATAAATTTAAAGATAATAGACACACTTTGACGTGAGTATTCTGCAATCACGGCGTGCACTGTCTTCGCTCGCTCGGAAGCCGGGATCTTGGGTTCGAATCCCACTCAGGGCATGGATGTTTAGTTTGTGTACAGTTAGAGGCCTTGCGACGAGCTGATCACCCGCCCAAGGAGTCCTACCGTATGTCTAAGATCTAGAAAAACCGAAGTGAACGGAGAAGTTCATGGAGGTAGGCCTAGCCCCACTGGGGCTGTAGTGCCAAGGAAAAAAATTCTGCAACCACGGTGTTAATTAATCACTACTAATTAAAATATTTGAAACAGAACAGAAATACGGTCTAGAAAACCTAAATTAACGGCCATGGGGATTCGTTGCGCAGACCATGCGACACCCTCTGTCCGCTAAAAGTTGGCACCAACTTCGCCGACAAGCGGCGGTTGCTCGGTCGGCATAGTTCGCTTGCGGACTAAAACCACGGAGTTTGTTTTGAAACAGAACAGAAATGACCAATGATCTGAGTGTAGTACAAATACATCTAACCATGCGGAGTGACGTCAGATTGTAACTGAATTTTCTCGAGTTTAACACGGCGCACTTTTGCGTCATTTGAAATGAAACATACACAATCCGGAGCTGTAGTTGTGCCTTGAGGGAAGATAAACTGATATGGCCCTTCTACATATTAACGCACGACTCTGCCAAGCCTATTCGTTGGATCGAATGTTACGTCACTGGGGTTTTCTGATACTGTATACGTTAGTTAGACCGCCTCTGTGGTCTAATGGTCAGAGTTCCTGGCTACAGATCCAAGGGTCCCGGGTTCGATTCCCGGTAAGAGTTGGGATATTGCTCTTTCCACAGCATCCAGACCGTCTCTGGAGCCCATACAGCCTTCTTTACAATGGGTATGGGGGCTCTGCCTGGGGGTAAAGAGGCCGGAGTTTGAAGCTAACTACTGCCATCTAGTGACGAGGTCAAGAATGCACCCCCCCCCAGTACTTCTTCATGGCGTCATGGTTAATTAATTACGCAGTACACCCTTGCTATAAGGCGTGTGCCAGGAGACGGTTTCGGTAATGAGATGATAATAATGATAATCTGGAGGTTACATAACTAGAACCATGCAGCCACTTTATGGCGGACTTTACACTTTGCTTTCTGCACCTGCACACTACAGCAAGGGACGTTTCAGTACAGTCTCGTACTGTAACTAAAGGTAAGGTAAAATTGTCCCTCTGCTTAATTAATTAAGCATGACGACATGGAGGATTGGAGGTATAGCTCCACCATTCTTGACCTCAGCACTAGATGGAGATGAGAGTCAGATTGACGCCCCGACCGCTTTACTCTCGGGGAAATCGCCCCCGGTACCCATTGCATAGGCTGGTGGGCGCCAGAGCCGGCCTGGACGCTGTGGGGAAGAGACAAATCTTGCCTCTGCAGGGAATCGAATCCGGGCAGTCCAGCTATACCGAGTGAGCTGTTCTGACACCTACTGTAACTGAAACATGTGTAATCATACTGGGGGATATGAACAAAGCCACGTATATTCGGATCCCGCGGTATAAGAAGGCGTGATGTAAAGATAGCATTTTTTTTTTAACTTTCGATTTTTCTTTAGTGTTTTGAAACTCGCCACCGAGAATGTTTTCTTGAGGAGAATATTTGGACCCAAGAGAGATGAAGTGACAGGAGGTTGGAGAAAACTGCACAATGAGGAGCTTCATAACTTGTACTCTTCGCCAAGTATAATTAGAATTATCAAGTCAGGAGGACGAGGTGGGTAGGGCATGTAGCACGAATGGGGGAGAAGAGGAATGTATATAAGATATTGGTGGGAAAGCCAGAAGGAAAGAGGCCACTGGGAAGACCAAGGCGTAGGTGGGTGGACAAGATTAAAATGGATCTTAGAGAGATAGGATGAGATGGTATTGATTTGATTGATCTGGCTCAGGATAGGGACCAGTGGAGGGCTCTTATGAACACAGTAATGAACCTTCGGGTTCCATAAAATTCTGGGAAGTTCTTGAGTAGCTGCAGAGTAGCTTCTCCTCAAGAAGGGCTCAGCTCCATTAGTAAGTAAGTAAGTGAGTAAGTAAGTAAGCTTTAAAACTCGCCAAGATCGAGCACATGGGAGTCTATTATAAATGTATTGACAAACCAAACAAAGCGCCGAATGACGAGATGATTATGAATTTTAAGACGTTGTTGGGAAGTGGCCGTTGCTTATTTTAATTGCGTCTCCTCATTCAACAGCAAGAATCTGATAATTTTATGTAATTGTATTACATATTTATGTTTTTATACATCTGTAAAAGTGAGTGATCACGTTTTACAGCTGGTAACTGCACTTTGAAATCAGTTTCTTACATCTGGACAATGTTTCGTTGAAATTGGAAGGTGTAAATATTTAGCACTCTATCAACAATTTCGTTTTTCCTTGAATACCTACTTAGAAGACCCGCTGGGAGACGCGTGTTAAGTTGGGGGGAACGTGGATGTATACGTCACAATTCAGCTTTAAAGCCAGGCAGACCCCAGCGCTCCGCGCGAGGAGTTAAATAATTGACGTATCGTGTTCATATCACCCGGAGCGCTGCTAACTAAACACGGGAGGTATGGCTTGGCAGTGGTATCCGTTTTGTAATACGTAGAATTCGGATAGAGAATCACAGTGCAGTGTTATTCCCCCTTCTCTCTAAACTAAATAGGAACGCCGTAGCGTACTTGGTTGAGGCACTATGCTACAAGCCGGAAGGTCGGTGGTTCGATTCCCGATGAGGTCATTGGAATTTTAAATTGACATAATCCTTCCAGCCGCACTATGACCCTAAGGTCGACTCAACCTGTAACAGAAAAGAGTACCAGGAATCTTCCTGGGGAGTAAAGGGCGGCCTGCGCGTAAGGCTGGCGACCCAACCGCTATCTGTGCGCCAATTGTTTAGAAAATGTGGGAGCCTCAACGTCTCACAACCCTCTGGGCCTGCACGGTCTGTTAACGGGGATAACTTTACCATGTCTAAATTAAATCTATAACGATATTGGTGGGAAAGTCGGAAGGAAAGGGATCACTGGGAAGACCGAGACGTAGGTGGGTGGACAATATTAAAATTGATCTTAGAGAGATAGGATGGGATGGTATGGATTGAATAGATCTGGCTCAGGATAGGGACCAGTGGAGGGCTCTTGTGAACACGGTATTGAACCTTTGGGTTCCATAAAATGCTGGGAAGTTCTTGAGTAGCTAAACAATTGGCAGCTTCTCAAGAAGGGCTCAGCTCCGTGAGTGAGTGAACAGAGAAAGTGTTCGTTGAGAAGCGCATATTAAAATAGTTCTGTCTGTTCGCCTATATATATGAAACACGAGAATCACTAGACGGATTTTCATGAAATTTGGTATTGATGAGTTTCAATAAAAATTTATCGACACATTCCAGTTTTGGTTAAAAATCATAACTAAGATAACGAAAATTTACGTGCGTCTGTGGTCTAGTGGTCAGAGTTTCTAGCGACAGAACCAGAGGTCCCGGGTTCGATTCGCGGCGCTACCAGTTTTTCTGAGAAATAGTGGGTCTGGAACGGGGTCCACTCAGTCTCGTGAGGATAATTGAGGAGCTATTTCAAGGAAATAGCGGCTCCGGTATAGAAAACGGAGATTAACGGCCGTGGGGATCCGTTGCGCTGTCCACGTGACACCCTTTATCCGCTAAAGTTGGCACTGACTTCGCCGACAAGCGACGGTCGCTCGGTCGGTATAGTTCGCTTGCGGACTACAGGCCATGGATTTTCTTTGTGGACCTTAGATAGGATGGGGTGGTGTGGACTGGATTGATCTTGCTCAGGATGGGGACCAGTGGAAGGCTGTTGTGAACACGGTGATGAACCTTCGGGTTCCATAAATTGTTGGGAAGTTCTTGAGTAGCTGCACAATTGACGGCTTCTCAAGAAGGGCTCAGCTCCATGAAGTTAGTTCAGTTATGCATATGAATGCTGCACTGTACTGATGTAATTCCATATTTTGTAATAGTGACACATAAAAATATTTGACCACGGAAACTGGGGTTGAGAAATTGTAGTGTCTGGTTTCATGCCCGAATACTTAATCTACTGTACCACCAGACAGCTATGTTTTCTACTGCGCATCACATAAATACACGTATATGACTACCGAAGTAAGAGTTGAGACATTTGAATGCTTTCTAATTTAGAAACAAGGTTTTTATATATCTATATAAAAGCTAATTTTCCGTCCCATTAAATTCACACCTTAAATTGTTTTTCGAATAAAAACCTTCGGAAGCAGCCTGTTATTTTTATGTCCCTCAGTACATTCTGCAATTAATATTTCCCAAATTGTTCCTATAATTTCGACCAAACTCAGCGCGGTAGACCTGAGTGATGTGTTATATAGCCATTTTGATTTCATTCGCTTCATTTTGAGGGCAACTTAAGGGCATAAATTAACTTTTTCATATTTCATCTGAGTTATTTCACGGGTTTTGATGAAACCTGACATGACACTTTTATTTTTCAAGTATTATCATATTGCAAGTTACACTGACATTAATTAATTTTACGGGTTCTTGTGAACATGTAAATGAACCTCGAACTATACATGAAAGGCGTGGAATTTCTTGACGAGCTAGGTGACTATTAGCTTCCCAACAAGGGCTCTGCTCCATGTACTTAGTTGAACTTTACGAATACCTTTTGTGCCCAGTTACAGGTATTGATTAAATTTGGTGTAAGACACTTCTGTTATATAAGGTAAAAATATAAAGCTATCCCTGTAACCGGCTGTGGAGGTCCAAAGGGGTGTGAGACGTCGAGGTTCCCACATTTTCTAGACAATTGGCTCACAGATGGCGGTAAGGTTGTTGTAGTGTTGTATTATTTGTAGGTTTCAGTCCTTGTAATTTATTTAATGTCTCATGTACTGAACGTCGTACATGTCTCTGTAACTATTCGTCCGGAAGAAGAAAAAATATCTTGAATAAAACTTACAGGTGTCCATACGATAGGTATACTTTGTTTACCTGCCGGTTATTCTCGGCGTTAATGCATATTTCGTAATGTGTCGACGGCTGCCCGGTTATTACCACATCGTCATATTTCACTCACGTGTTTCGCTATTCGTAAAACATGTTTCGGCCTTACATGATTAACCTTAGGCACATCACATGTAAGTTGTCCTATTATATTCATTCCTTACTGAAGGGGATCTCAAATAAACTTAATTGAAATTTAAAAGCTTTAGTTAAAATATGTTTGAAATTGATTCCTTGAAATCTTACTCATTATCAGTATTATGGCATAAAAGAAGGCCGTTGTTAATTCACTTCAATATCTGCAAACATCTTTTATTACATTGTCTTTTTTTATTTTTCACCAAAAATGATCCTCATTAAGCTTACCGTTGGAAAAAATCCGGTGTAGAAAACCGAGATTAACGACCGTGGGGATCCGTTGTGCTGACCACGTGACACCCTCTATCCACTATAAGTTGGCACTAACTTCGCCGACAAGCGGCGGTCGCTCAGTCGGTATAGTTCGCTTCCGGACTACAGGCCACGGAGTTTGTTAATTTTTTGTGTTTGTTTGTTGGAAATCATCCGATCCGAACGCAACAGCATTTTTAGCACTGACTATATGAGAAAAGAGCATTCAACTTACGCGTTTTTGCGTTCCGCGGCCTTTTGCATGAATGCGAGTGCTGCCTAAATCGGATTGTTAGATTTGCGTTGCTGTGAACTACAAGTGTAACACTTCTGTTTGACATTTAAGCTTTAAATTTTTGTTTAAGTAATTTAAATTGCCTTTTGATTGACAGAGTGTGTGTACAGAAGCACGTAAAGATTTTTCTTTCGTTGAGCTGAAAACTCAAGTTTTATATTGTTAAGTTTTGGCTGAATAGAGAAGCTTTGAAGTCAACGCAAACGAACGTCAGACATTGGAGAATGTCCAGCACAGTCATCTCATACAACTATATTATGTGAAGAAGAGTAAATGTGAGGGGATTGCATTTCTCAATGTCCATTATATTTTAATGTGTATAGATTTGAATCAGTATCTCCTGCCTTAACCCTCTATAACCCAAATTCTTTAATACTTACTCACTCAGAAGCCGCCAGTTGTGCAGCTACTCAAGAACTTCCCATCATACTATGGAACCCGAAGGCTCATCACCGTGCTCACAAGAGCCATATTCTAAGTCACATCGACCCAGTCCATAACACCCCATCCTATCTCTCTAATAAGCCACATCGATCCAGTCCATAACACCCCATCCTATCTCTCTAATAAGCCACATCGATCCAGTCCATAACACCCCATCCTATCTCTCTAATAAGCCACATCGATCCAGTCCATAACGTCCCATCCTATCTCTCTAAGATTCATGTCGTGGGCCCCATGTCACCACGGCATGGCGCATCCTTAGGTTGCGGATGGAGGAGACGGCCTCCAGATATGGAGGGTATATACTGAATAAGCAGTCGCGGACAGCTGACAAGGGACGATTCTCCAGACTTGGGGTTAGGCGTGGGGCTGACAACTCCTCACCCTAAAAGATAAACTTGTTAAGAAAAATCGCAAGAAATTTGTTAAAATAATTTAAAAATTTCAGTTTGCAACTCATAGGAAGCCGCTATGTCTGAATTATAATGACCTCTTGGTGTTTGGTGTTTAGGGAAACGATCGCTGTTTAACTCTGAGAATCCTATGGAATATATAAATACACTCTGTGGGCTGTATGTGTGTTTTTTAAATGTTATAGCATGTGGTAAGATAAAGATAAAGTTATCCCTGTGCTTAACTAATTAAGCACTACGCCATGAAGGCGTATAGGGAGTGGATGCATAGATCCACATCTTCTTGACCTCGGCACTAGTTGGAGGTGAGTGGTGAGCTTCACGCCCCGGCCGCTTTACCCCCGGAAAAGGAGCCCCCGACATCCATTGGAAAGTAGGTTGAGAATATTCTTGACCCTACCGGGACTCGAACTCCGACCCCTCGGTCGTCCAGCCCTTAGCTAGTCACTGTACCGACTACGCTATCCCGGCTCCCCGAGACAGTTATAGTGAGGTAAAAAGGTAAAGTTATCCCTGTGCTTAACTAATTAAGCACTAAGCCATGAAGGCATATGTGGAGTGGATGCATAGATCCACGTTTTATGTATAGTAACCACTGCGATTTAAAAGGCTAAAACATGTTCTCGATATAGGCCTAACTACGCACACAAACATATTCACTATACTGTCATTTCTTAAACAAAATAGTATTTAATCATCTAAATAAAGGATCATTAAATCCAAAACGTGTTTTATATAGCGTGTGTTATGACTACCAGTACACATGCTAATGGAAGTATGGGGACACGATCGCAAATGTAACAAGACGAAAGACCTATGTTTTCATTACTCATTCTTTGTGAGTTCTCATATTTCACTACCTTGATATGTCAGCTATTGCTTGTACCATCTGTTGTTGCAGAGATACATACACTAACTAACGCCATGGATCTGAGTCCTTCAGATGCCACCAGTGGCTGAGTTATTTAAGAATTTCCCAACATTTTATGGACCCCGAAAAGTTCATTGCCGTTTTCACAAGAAACCTCCACTGGCTCCACTGGAGCCAAATGAATCCAATCCATACAATCCCATCATGTCTATCTAAGATTCATTTTGATACTGAGGCACACGGTAGCGTAGTTAGTTGAGGCTGGAAGGTCGCGGGTTCTAGTCCCGATGAGGTGGATTTTGTTTTATAATTTACCTATTCCTTCCAACCGCACGGCCTTGGGGTCGACTCAGCATCTATTAGTAATGATTATCAGGAATCTTCCTGGGGGTAAAGGGCGGCAGGCGCGTAAGGCTGACAACGTTACCGCCATCTGTGAGCCACTGAATAGAGAAAATGTGGGAACCTCGACGTCTCACAACCTTATGAGCCTTCGCGGCTTGTACAGGGAGAGCTTTTCCTTTTTACCTCCCACCTACGTCTAGGCCTTTCTAGTGGTCTCTGCCTTCTGCCTTTCCCACCAAAATATGCATTCCTCTACTTCCGTCATGAGTTCTACATGCCCGGCCCATCTCATCCTTCTTGACTTGATCATTCTAATTATATATGGCGAAAAGTACAAGTTACGAGATGCTTACACTGCGCGGAGTAAAATTATTTTTCTTTCTTCTTATTCATCAAACCAAAGAATCGTTTTAAATAGAGCTTAACCAGTTCTGTATCTGTGCGTAAAACATCTTTGAGAGTGCGTCATCAAACAGAGACGTAGATCGTAAAGTTATCGTTGCAGAGTTACTGGATTGTATCTTTAACAGACTGGAACTACAACCGTCATACCAGAGATCTCGTTCAACACACACACAGGACTGACTTGTGCAGGATTTTCTACCCATGTTGTGATGTACTTCGAAGATGTCTTAGACAAAGAAAATGGCTATATTTTCTGCTATTTATAACTCTAACAATGTCTTATAGCGGAGCCATGATAGCTTAGTCAGTCCGAGGGGTTGGAATTTGAGTCCCGATAGGGTCAAAAATGTTCTCTTCTCCATGTCGTTCAGACCGGCTCAGGGGCTCACCGAGCCTCCTATCCAATGGGTATGGGGGCTGTTTCCTCGGAGGAGTGAAGCTGATCACTGTATCCAGATCTCAAAAACCATAGTAAAATAATTTTATCTCGTTAGTTGGTTATTTAATGACGCTTGCAGGATCGTGAGTATGTAGCATCGGATGGCAAATGAATGAGGAATCAGGATTTGGGTAGTAGATACAACACTGTTTTCTCCAGTTTTGATTGTATTCTTCCTTCTTCGTGGAGTTTTTTTTTTGAGTTACAAAAAAAGTAATGTAATGTTACAGTAGCACTAAATCTCGTGTAAACACATAAGTGTTTTATTGCGTCGTTATGTTGTTTGATCTGGACACAGCTACTGGAAGAGGTACCGAGAAGTCGGTGACTCTAGTAATAAACTGTTAGTGGACAGAATAATCGGGTGTCAGAATTTAACGCTGAAATAGATTTATGACTTTTGTGTTGCACATATTATTTAAGGAGAGTCTTTACAACTTGAAGTGTTTGCAATTAGCGCTGCCAACCTCCAATTACTTGTTTCTTTTTTTTTACGCATCCTTAATGTCCAGAATGAACGAAGTGAAGGGATGAAAGAGAGATAAATTTAGTCAGGATTCGTTTGATTTTCTAACAGTTTCATCTAATTTTATTTCTTTCTTCCTTCCCCGGTGTAGAAAATCGAGATTAACGGCCCTGGGGGTCCGTTGCGCTGATCACGTGACATCCTCTATCCGCAAAAGTTGGCACTAACTTCGCCGACAAGCGGCGATCGCTCGATGGGTATAGTTCCCTTGCGGTCTATAGGCCACGGAGTTTGTTTTTTTTTCCCCTTCTTCCGTTGCTCACCTTTGACCTGTTCCTATTCTGAAGTAAATATGAAATCATGAGTCATCCAGATAATATCGTAGGAATCATTGGTCGCGTAATCGATCTATCGCAAAGCCCATACCTGCACAGGAGAACATAACGAAAACACAGTCATGCATTCTTGTCCCTAGCGGGTTCTGAACCCGCGAACCCAGTGTTGGAGTAGTCCAAGGCCATAGGCACTTTACACAGCAGTGCCATCGTTTCCTGCAAAAGTATTCAGCTGTTGTGATAAATTCTGTATTCGTATTTGTTAATCCAATCGCTATGTAGTTCTTTCAGTTTGACTCCTTATTGTGTGGCACAAACATGACGTTAATAAGTGTAAGGTCAATGGGAACGGTAAAAAGGGTAAAGTTTTCCCTGTTCATAATTAATTAGGCACCACATCATAAAGATGTATGCGGGAGTGGAGGTATAGCGCCACCATTCTTGACTTCGGCACTACATGGAGGTGAGTGGTCATCTTCACGCCCCGGCCGTTTTACACCCAGGTCGAGGAACCCCCCGGTGCCCCAAAGCCGGTTTGGACGTTGTGGAGCAGAGAAGAGCCCTTGCTGGAAAATGAACCCCACGCTTCCAACCATTAGCCCGTCGCTGTACCGACTGAGTTATCCCGACTTCCAGGTCAGTCCGTAAGTACAGGAACACGTCAGTAATTCGGAATAATAGCCCGATTATGCTTATGTATGAATATGTTGAAATCGTAGTTTATAAAATCAAAAAGAAAAACATTCTCAATGTAAATAGACTTGAAAAGATTCTGACAATGGTGTACGCTGTACAGAACTATTAGGCTTATTTTGGACTTTATCCATCGTCTGGTATATATAAGACAAAAACCACAACGTTTCGGAGACTGGACCTGTCTCCGTCCTCAGGTGGGTGGGGCAGGGTAGACCTATTCAGTTGGGCCCGTTAGAAAGAGCTAGTCTCAATTGAGACTGGGCCCAACTGAGTAGGTCTACCTTGCCTCATCCACCTGAGGACGGAGACAGGTCCAGTCTCCGAAACATTGTGGTTTTTGTCTTATATATACTAGACGATACAAAAACTATGATGTATAAAGTACTTTACCAGCAAATTGGACTTAAATTTGAGGAAGAAACTAGTGAAATGCTACATTTG
>NW_019735462.1:1077571-1156450 GCF_002891405.2 Cryptotermes secundus
GGGGAAGAAGACGTAAGAAGATGCTGGATGACCTTGGGGACAGAAGAGGATACTGTCATTTGAAGGAGAAAGCTCTAGATCGCATTAAGTGGAGGAATTGTTTTGGAAGAGACTGTGGACCTGTCGTCTTGACAGATTAAGATGATGATGATGAAGATCAGTGCTATCTTATGTCTCTGAGACCTGGCCACTGTCAAGATCGGATGAAAGACAGTTAAGTATATTTGAAAGGAGGATCTTGAGATATATCTTTGGACCAGTGGAAGAAAATGGAATATGGAGGAAGAGGTATAACCATGAGCTATACATATTATTTAATGAACCAGACATTATTGGGTTTATAAAGGTGAAAAGGCTTGAATGGGCTGGACACACAATACGTGCCAGCGAGAATAGAACCATCAAGAAAATGCTTAACACCAAACCAGAAGGAAATAGGAGGGTGGGAAGACCAAGGTTAAGATGGGAAGAATGTGTGTGGCAGGACATAAGAATTCTGGGTGTAAAGAACTGGAGGAATGTAGCATCGAATGGAGAAGAATGGCTAGCAATCCTGAGGAAGGCCAGGGCTCACAAAGGGCTGTCGTGCCAGTGATGATGATGATGATGATGATGATGATATACTAGACGATGGATAAAGTCCAAAATAAGTCTTATAGATCTGTACTCTCAATGTAATTTGACAAGACGATGTTTTATTAGTGAATGAAAGCTTATTTTTATTTAGATAACTTCATTATTTCAACTTACTGATATGTACGTTCATACATGTTACATAGGAAAAAAGAAAGAAAATGAACGAGAACAAAAAACTGCGTGTTACAGCGTATTGACTGTCATTTATGTGACCATTACATCTGATGCAATCAACTACAGCTTATTTCGTTCGTGTTACCGAAAAGAGACAAAAGTTATTAGGCTGTGTATTGCTCAGTACTGCTGCGTATTGACGTTATTTTCAGCGCACCTGTTCGTCCCACGCTGCTCTCATTTTGAAGAGGAAGTTTCCTGTGTGTTTTTTAGAAAAAATTGTAACAATTAATCATATTCATAAAAGTAATTCCTTCTATCTGATTCACCGCTTTCTAAAATATACCTATCTAACTACGGCTTGGCGCTACAGCCCTGGGTGAGCCTTGGCCTCCTCTACAACCAGTCTACACAACCAATGCGTGCTGCCATAGGAATGTACCCACGCATGATGACCCGAGGCTGGCTGTTAGGTTTCTGAACAATTTTTTTTTACAGGATGAGGTTGTTAGCCTCATGTCCAAACTCAAACCTGGAGGACCAGGGTATCTCTGGACTCTGCCCTTTGACCTTTCCGGCATGGATGAACCTACTTGTAGTTAATCTACCGCCGGCATAGCTCTCCAGGTGACAGAGTCACGCAAGCCCCACCACCACGACAAGGTGGAGACACCTTTGGGGTGCTTTCTAATATATAATGGTCCTGAAAAAGTGATCTGCCCAGTATGACCCCAGTTTATTGCTAAAAGCACCACCCTACTGTGTTTTGTTATTATTTTAGTAATGAATTTGCTTCCAGCTTACTCACCTATCAATCGCATTTCTTTCCAAATCTTAATAAGTTATTAACTAGGCTCTTAATTAAAATATTTCGTTAAAATAATTATTACACATATTAAAACTTATCATTTTGAGACATTTAAACAATTTCTTGTCACTCATGGAGCTAAGCCCTTCTTGAGAAGCCGCCAATTCTGCAGCTACTCAAGAACTCCCCAGCATTTTATGGAACCCGAAGGTTCATTACCGTGTTCACAAGAGCCCTCCAGCTGGTCCTATCCTGAGCCAGATCAATCCAATGCATGCCATCATGCCCTCTCCCTCTAAGATCCAGTTTAATATCGTCCACCCACCCACCATTTCTTGTATTTTGAATTATCTGCCGAAAGTAACAGGTTACAGCTGGCAGTGGGAGGTTAGGCTTAAACTGAAACGTGACATTGATAACACAGGTTGCTTGTAGTCTCACCTCTTTTATGTCGGAGTTTCAAGGTGACTCTGCGGAATCTTCTCACCACTCGGGATGCAAATGATGACATTCCGCGATGTGAAGGTGATGACGATGATTTCCGAGACTTTGAAGTTACCATGCCGATGTCGAGGCGTGTAGGTCCGCTCCTCTCACAGATCAATCAATGTAAACCGCCGTACGACAGAAGTGTCTTGACACACCTCCCAGTGTGGGCGGAACCAACAGGTTGAATTTATGCCATACACTTCGTCTCTGATTAATTCAGTGTTAAAACATAACTGTCATTAAAACAAAACAAAAATAAGACAAATGTTCTGTGACGGCGTTTGTTGACACTTCATATGATGTGTAACGTTGGTTCGCAACGTATCTTGTGGCTGGACGCAGATCAATCATAAAACTGTATAATATAGCGCAAGGTACCAAGTTCGGCTTCTCACATGCTTTTAACAGACCTCGTAGTGGCGTCTTTCCCCTCCCTCCCCCAGACGCCTATCAGACACACCCATATTGTTCGCGCACACTCCCTGGTGCCATGTGGCGCCCTCTTAAAGTCATCAGCTGTTGGCTCCACCACGCACTTCAAGACGTGCGTATTACTTACTTACTCACTCATGGAGCTAAGCCCTTCTGGAGGAGCCGCCAATTGTGCACCTACTCAAGAATTTCCCAGCATTTTATGGAACCCGAAGGTTCATTACTGTGTTCGCAAGAGCCATCCACTGGTCCCTATCCTGAGCCAGATCAATCCAATCCATCCCATCCCATCCTGTCTCTCTTAGATCCATTTTAATATTGTCCACACACCTATGCCTTGGTTTTCTCAGTGGTCTCTTTCCCACCAATATCCTATACGCATTCCTCTTCTCCACCGTTCGTGCTACATGCCCTGCCCATCTCATCCTCCTTGACTTCATCACTCTAATTGGAGAAGAGTACAAGTTATGAAGCTCCTCATTATGCAGTTTTCTCCAACCTCCTGTCACTTTATCTCTCTTCGGTCCAAATATTCTCCTCAACACCCTATTCTCAAACACCCTAAGTCTATGTTCCTCCCTTAATGTCAGAGACCAAGTTTCTCACCCATACAGAACCACAGGCAAAATTATACTTTTGTACGTGTATATTATAATTTTTATGTTTTTGGACAGCAGACGAGAAGACAAAAGGTTCTGGACTGAATGTTAGCAAGCATTACCTGAGTTCAATCGCCTCTTAATTTCCTCTTGAATCAGGTTTTGATATCTTATCGTTGTCCCCAAATATCTGAACTGTGCCACATTTCCAAAACTTCTGCTTCCTATCGTTATGTCATGATTTTGCCCTGAATTTTGGTGACGTTAAATTGAAATCCTCTAAGGGCTGAATATCATAAATAGTACATACATGTTCAGTCCGTACCTCACAGGAAACATTACGTCTCCGCTGCAAAGCCCAACCGGTTAATGCTGTTTAGGGAAACAAACGCTGTTTATTGTGAGAACCATATGGAACACACCGATACACTTTGTGGGCAGAATGCAGAAGTTTGCTATATATTAATCACAGGGCTTTAAGGGGTTGAAAGGAAGTACCCCTATGTCCACATAAAAAAAAAATACAATTGGTAGGTCTCTGTGCGAGTTTGCTTGGTTCATAACTCCTGTTCAGTTTCCTGTACATTACTGAGAGAGCGATCAAATGGACATTGACATGGACAGGTACATAGAATACTTTGGAACGATGAGAACTGTGTACAAAATGTTTGCTTGGAAAACCTGTACAGAAAGAGATTACATGAGAAACTTAGGCACATATGGGAGGACGGTATCAAAACAGATTTTAAAGAACGGGCATGCATGGAAGAGATGAGAAACACACACAACATTTTAATTGAAAAACCTTAAAGGAAGAAGCAACTTGAGCATTGCTGGGGATATAATATTAAAATGTATAAAAAATTCTGTGTGAGGATGTTAATTCGATTCATCTGGCTCAGGATATGGCATGGTTCCGGGCTGCTCTGAACAACTGTGTTCCATAAAAAGGGGGAAACCTCTTGACTATCTAAACAACTATCAGCATTCGTGGAGTTGTCAGTTGCACAGATGATAATGACGTGATTCTGAATTAGAAAGCGGAACTGATATCGATGAGAATGATCATAAAGGTAAGGTAAAGTTGTCCCTATGCTTAACTGATTAAGCGCTGCGCCATGAAGGAGTATGGGGGAGTGGATGTATAGATCCACATTCTTTTTTATCTCGGCACTAGCTGCAGGTGAGTGGTCAGCTTCACGCCCCTGCCGCTTTACCCCCGAGAAAGAGCTCCCGGTACCGATTGGATAAGAGGCTGGGTGTGCCCTAGAGCCGATCTGGACGATATGGAGAAGGAAAAATTCTGACCCTACTGAAACTCGAACTCCGACCCCTCGGTCGTCCAGCCCATAGGCAGTCGCTATACCGACTGCGCTATCCCGGCTCACCAGAATGATCATACCCTACTTTATATATTATCTCTGCATTTTTCTCGGGAGAAACTGAGGAAAAGCAAGAAGTACATCGATAAGGATTAGTTAATCCTGGAACGCTCCGAATTGAAGCAGAATCACAGAATTCAGCGTCAGTGACAGGACTCGCCGGGATGACTCCGCAGGTCCGGACAGGGAAGTTACTGCTAGTTCAGGCACTGTGCTACAATCTGGAAGGTCGCGGGTTCGATTCCCGATGAGGTCATTGGATTCTTCAATTTACCTAATCCTTCCAGCCTGAATATGGACCTGGGGTCGACTCGGCCTCTAACAGAAATGGGTATCAGGAATCTTCTTGAAGGGATAAAGGGCGGCCGGCGCATAAGGCTGACAATTTTACCGCCATCTGTGAGCCGATTGTCTATATAATGTGGGAGCCTCGACGTCTCACAACCCTATGGGCCTTCACTGCATGTTACAGGGATACCTTCACCTTTTATCGTTTACTATTGGAATATTTGCTGCATGGAACTGAGAAGCTTCAGTTTTCGTGCCGAGATCGGCACTGTGTGCGATGTAGAAGTTGGTCAGGAATATAATTTTGTACTACCCACTACACCAGATGTTTGTGTTTTTGGAACTGCAAGTTGCTGTAAATAAACTTCATGGTATGTGTGCGCTTGTAAGCCATAAAAGTCAACTTTAATTCTGGAAAATCAATAAATTGATGCAACCATCCTCTCCCATACTGCGGAGCTGGAGATTGGAGACCAAAAATATCTTCACGTGTTATTAAGGTTAGATCAACACAAAATGGTGGTGGGCCAGTATTGCTAAGCCCAAGTTACTGGTGCAGCACCGAGATAGCCCTACGTACGGAAATTTTGTGAGAGGGGAGGGAGGCAGGTTCTTTGTTTTTTGTAATTATATTCATATATTGTTCATGTATCGACGCTTTCAGTAGCGAAGATTATATAGCGTTGAATGATGGCGTAATTAGTAAATGGACTGGAAAGGAAATTGCCGTGGCCTATTTTGAGATAACATCCCAGTATTTGCCCCCAAACACTGAAGAAAACCACGAAAAATCGCAGGATAGCCCTTCTCCGAAATTTGAACCATGGATTTCATGAAAACTACGGAGTGGTTACCATTCGATCGCGATATTTTGTATATTATTATTATTATTATTATTATTATTATTATTATTATTATTATTATTATTATTATTATTATTATTTGTCTTTGGGTTGTCGAGTAAGCACGAAAAAGAAAAAAATATCATATTTGTTGTTATCATCACCATCATCAAGACCCGGAATAGCTCAGTCAGTATAGCGACGGGCTAGAATCTGGACGGCCGACGTTTGATTCCTGGCAGGGGCAAGATGCTTAACTGCTACACGATGTATAGACCGCCTCTGGGGCCCACCCAGTCTCCAATGCAATGGGTACCGGGGCCCCTTTCTCCACGGGTAAAGCGACCGGGTCCTGAAGGTGACCACTCACCTCCATATAGTGTCCAGGTCAAGAATGGTGGAGCCATACCTCAATCACCCGTACATCGTTATGAAGTGGTGCTTAATTAATTGAGCACAGGGGAAAATTTACCTTTTTTATCATCATCGTCATTGTCATCGTCATCGTCGGAAACCGAGCTGGCTCAGTTGGCATAGTTATAGGCTACGGGTCGGATGCCATGGACCCTGGCTGTGGTTCGAGTCTTGGCAAGGGTAATAGGCTTTTCCCGTTTCCATAGCCCCCAGACCGCCTTGGAGTCCAACCAACCTCTTATCCAGTAGGCATCAGTGGCAAAGCGGCCCGAGTCTAAGGCTAATCTCCATCTAGTGTTATACCTCCAGTCCTCAGGTTTTTTTAACGCTAGTTGGGTGTGACTAAGTCCCTTGTACTGCGGCCACTTCTGGCCTATTGTACCAGCCCCAGAAGATAGGTGAGGGTGATTGTGGAGCAATTGGTGGAATGAAGATTGGCAGGGGAAACTGAAGTACTAAGAGAAAACTTGGCCCAGCGCCACTGTGTCCACCACAAATCCCACTTGACCAGACCCGGGCTCGAAACCGGGCCGCCGCGGTGGGAAACCAGCGACTAACCGCTTGAGCTATGGCGCGGTCCCGTCCTCAGGGTTGGTGCCTAATTAATCACAGGGACTACTTTTCATTTTTATTATCATCTGCCGGCGTTCAGTTTCAGATAAAGACAAGATTTTCCTCTTCGTCATGAAGTGGATCCCAGCTCCGGGACCCATCGAGGCATTCTAGCCGGTGGGTACTGGGGCTCAAGTACTCGGAAGATGATGTGATTTATCTAGTGTACGAGTTGGGAGATATAATTACATTTCTAAGATGAAACCAGAGGCTGCGCTATAGCTCAAGAGGTTAGTCGCTGGCTTCCCACCGCGGCGGCGCGGGTCCCAGCACGGTTCTGGTCATGTGGAATTTGTGGTGGACAAAGTGGCCCGGGGCAGGTTTTCTCCGAGTACTTCGGTTTCTCCTGCCAATCTTCATTCAACCAGTTGCTTCACAATCACCATCATCTATAAACTGGGGCTGGTATAATAGGCCAGAAGTGGCCACAGTACCAAGTGGACTTAGTCCCACCCCACTAAGGGAAAAAAAGATGAAACCAGAATGTATCTTTTACATAATTATACAAAACTACAGTTTTGCCTGTGGCTTTATATGGGCGTAAAACCTGGTCTCTGACATTAAGGGAGGAACATAGACTGATGGTGTTTGAGAACAGGGTGCTGAGGAGAATATTTGGCCCGAAGTAAGATGAAGTGGCAGGAGGTTGGAAAAAACTGCATAATGAGGAGCTTCATAACTTGTACTCTTCTCCAAGTATAATTAGAGTGATCAAGTCAAGAAAGAGGAGATGGGTAGGGCATGTAGCACACATGGGAAGAAGCGGAAGGCATATAGCATTTTGGTGGGAAAGGCAGAAGGAAAGAGACTACTAGGAAGACCTAGACGTAGGCGGGAAATCTTACGGAGATAATGGACTGGATTGATGTGGCTCAGGATAGGGACCAGAGGAGGGCTCTTATGAACACGGCAATGAACCTTTTGGTTCCATAAAATGCTGGGAAGTTCTTCAGTAACTGCACAACTGGCGGCTTCTCAAGAAGGGTTCAGTTCCATGAAATTAGTTTGTTAATCAATTATACTCGATTACAAAGTTTTGGTATAAGATCGGTCACATCCGGTAACCACACGTTTGACGAATCCACCTCTAATTTCGGTTAAGCTACCACTTTCCTTGTCTGAGTTTATTCGCGGTTTCTGTCAGTTTCCGCAGGCGAATTCTGAGACACTAGCTTCACACAGACTAAGTAAGCTCCTTCTAAACCCTTATCTGTTCATCCCTTGTCACTCCACCTCCTCCATACGCCCTTCATGATGTGGTGGCTGGGCGTAGAGGCAAGTTTACGTGTATCGTTATCACTGAGTATTCGTATTTCATCTCGAGGATTACCGCCATGTCATAGAGAAGAGGTTTCCGTACGCAAATGACCCGGTGAGCTATGCTGGCGGGAACCTAAGCTCCTGGTAGAACCAACCGTGTCAGGTCAAACGGTAGAGACCACATGAAGTGTAGTCACTGACCCTCAAAGTTGGCGGTTGTGCATGGGACTAACATCACCCTGGAAACACTTCCTGTTACGAAATCATGGAGGAGGCCAAGACCCACACAAGGTTGTGGGGCCAGTAAAATAGAAGGTATTCATATTAATTTCGCAGCAAAGGGGCTCGTAATCTCAGATGTGCCTTATATCCAACTGCAGAGAACCGACAAACGGTTGTCAGTAAGACTGTCATACCAAGCTAAAAGACAGTACATTTACACGTTCAAACAGTTTATTTGGATCTGTGAGTAGACTTGTGTTTTGATGTAATATTCATTTGTTCATTGAGGTGCAGTTAAAATCCCAGCGGGCTTTTGAGTAATTATTGTCCATCTGTTAAGTCTGTGACAAAAAGATAGACATTCCATCATTGATTGTGTGATGTGAATACATGAGCGTACACTACTGTTTCTTTTTTCCTTCTTCTTTTGTTACTTTTAACACTTCATTTCCTCATTTACACTACTTGATTTGCAAACAATTTTAAAGTGTTTTCATGAAGATAACGTGCAAACAAACGAATCTACCAGCCACTCACCCAGTCAACTGTTTAAATGACTATGGACTGTGCGTAATCCGTAAATTATTTAAATGTAATAATACGTGCTCCATTTTATTATTATTATTCTTTCTAGATATCTATACAGTAGCAACTTAGATTTGTTAATCAAATTACTACTACTACTACTACTACTACTACTACTACTACTACTACTACTACTACTACTACTACTGTGTTTCCTTATATGCATTAATTTGTTTTCCTCCAATGCTTACCTTTAATTATTCTTTGACTTTATGTCGTGTTTGTCCAGCATGTAACTACTTTTATTTACACTGTGCTGTCTTTCATTGGCCTTGTGACTGTTGGCTCAGCACATAAATAATAAAGAATTGAATTAGTATTATTGCTTCTCATTTTTACATAAAATGGAAAAATATTATAACAGTACGGGCTTTGTCAAGTGCTTGTACCTTTAACTATTACAGCTATCACAAGACATTCATAAAATGTCTTATGGTACAGCATGTATACAAAATTACTGATTCTTTATTGATTATGATGCATATTTTCTGTTTTAAGTTTTCTAGTTCGTATTTTAGAATTCGTGGCGCTAATCGAGAAGATCGCGTCGAATATGAACACCTTTCAGTCGTCACATTTCTTCGATTTCTTCAGTCAATTCTGTATTTGTATTTCTTATTATTATTATTGCCACCACCACCACCACCATCATCATCATCATCATCATCATCATAGAACCGGGATACCTGAGTCGGTATAGCGAGGGGCTACCAAAAGGGAAAGAGTTTTCTGTTCTCCATAGCGTTCATACCGGGTCTGGAACCCACCCAGCCTCATAGCGGAGGTTCGTTTCCCGGGGGTATAGTGGGCACGGCGTGAAGCTGACCACTCATTTCTACCTAGTGTCGTGGTCAAGATACCTCTGCTTCCCAATACGTCTTCGTGGCGTGATGCTTAATTAAACACAAGGACATCTTTACCAGTTACTTTAACAGTTACCATGCATTTTTGTATTCTACGATGTTATCAGTAGCTCAGACTATATCGCGCCGCATGTTAGGATCATTGATGAATAATAAATTGGAAAGGATTTGCAAGGAAGAGGTCGTGGTCGGATTATGATTCAATTTATTTCTTTATTTACGTACTTGCTCAACAGCTCAGCTGCCAGTTAGAAAAAAGCAAAAGAAAAAGGAGATGAAGAAACACGTAGACGAACAAAAGATAAAACGGGTAATTCAATTCAATTATTATTTACTGACGTGCATAATTAACAGTCCAAATGCGAATTACAAAGTAAGAACGAGCAAAGGCAAAACAATACACACAACCAAATTCTATAATAATAACAATAATAATAATAATAAAGTAAGTAAAGTAAAGGTATCCCTGTAACAGGCCGTGGAGGCCTATACGGTTATGAGACGTCGAGGCTCCCACATTTTCTAGACAATCGGCTCATAGATGGCGGTAAGGTTGTCAGCCCTACGCGCCGGCCGCCCTTTACNCAAAGTTATCACGACTACACAGAGATACACAAAAAATAATTAAAGAACAAAATACAAAATACGACAGTCTGTATAGGGGCAATCAATAATAATTCCAAGAAAATTTAAAGTTAGCGTTGGTAGGCGAGAAAAATAAAATAAATAAATTTCCAGTGGTTATGCCATTATGTGGCACGTGCGTACGCACATGCGTTAGTAATAATCAATTAATTCTTACTTGTTTGTGTGCTAACACAACATCCAAATAATAATAATAATAATAATAATAATGTTTGAGCATGAGAGACACGATTTGGCATTAGGGTGCTACAGCCAAAGAAAATGAGATGGGCTACATTTTCCATGGATTGAATGAAAATAGTGCGGGTACAAAATGTGTATGCAGAGAACTCTAAAAAGCAAGCATCTACCATATTTATTCCGAGTCATCATTCACAGTTTTATCCGACAGTGTGTAATTCAACTATAAGTAACACTGGTAATTGATGCAGCATAATAAAGTAACTGTGTGAGCAACAGCAATTTGCGGTCATGGAAGTAGAAAGTTCCAAGTCCTGTATATTTTCACTTCAATTTAAGTGTGTTTGACTTTGTTTATTTAGAAGCTATGAAGAAAAGAAAGGAAACAGGAGAAAGTGCAGTTGACATGAGTTCCAGGCTGCGTGTATTTCCCTTTCCCACCATGAGCTAAACCACTCAACACCAATAAAGCAGAACCTCCTTCCGTCAGAAGTGGCAGATTATTTTTAAAGAACAGCCAGAGACTGAACGGAAGCAGTCTAATGCTAGAGGTTTATATTAAACGACGACTTGGGAATTTCCTGTTTAATTTTCTTTAGGAATCAAAGAGTATTATGAAATTTATGAAGAGTACTTACTGTTTCCCTCGAAAGTTTGTTTATTATCAATGTGAGTTCAAAATTCTTACTAAAATGCAATCTAGTTCCGCCACCAAACGTCTTAAAGAAATTTCTTATATCATTTTGGTGTGTCAGTAGAATGGAATTAGGGCCTACTTCACTCTCTTTGCCTGTTGATTGGTTCACTTTCCGCACTGTGTCAGCCATAGAGGTTATTTAACGCCGAATCAGATGGTCTTTGGTCTTTATCGTCGTTATGTAAGGTGTACTGGTAAAAAGAAGTTGATGGCGAGGTTTGGGGCAAGGAAAGGTAGCGATCGTAGCGAAGTTATGAATGAAGAAGAAATTGGTTGGAGTCTTTTTATAATTGAAATTTTAAAGAGGAAGTTCAGCGTTGTTTTCAGTATCAAATATGATTTATCTGGATTTGGCATGTTGCAGAAATATGCTGATATAATGTTTTGAACGAAAGGGTAAAATAATTGTTTCCATATACCTTACAGCACGTGTTCGACACGCCTACTTAAATAGAAACAAATGTATACAATATCTAGTTTCTTGAAGAAAGATACCTGCAGTAGGTACATTGTTATGTAGATGTTTATGATTTTTTCTTTGTGGGGATGAATGGTATCGAAAAGTTGTGGCTTTTAAAATATAGAATACGGTTTGTGTCCAACTCAAGAAAGGAGCCTGACCTGCCTTGCAGCTGCCGAGCGAAACAAAACCCAAAAGGTAAGAAGGGGTGAACAGAAACTGTCCTTGGTAGAGTACTAAGTAGTCAGGTACTTTAAGAATACGTTTCAGGTGAAAATGCCCATAATATTATGATAAACGTAATTTGAAGCCAGACTTTAGTTGTTACAAGTATTGTATAGTAAACTGGGTGAAAATTGTAGGCAGGTGCGGTATTTGAAGTGGTGGTTCTTATTGTTTTAATACTTCCTACCTTGATTTATTTGTAATGAAGGAATCCCAAGAATACCACAGAACCTTATAATTGAGATAATTTAACCTGGGGTGATCTAGTCAGACGAGGGGAGACTGATGTTCTCGGAGTGAGTGATAGTTGTATAAAAAAGGGTGTAGTCACCATAGGCTAGGAAAGTTGAAATTTGTGTGGTGATATTTTGAGTAAGACACCAGTCATTATCTGTCCTATACCTCAAAATTTGCAGTTTATGTTGAATAGCACTGTGCCCCCCTTGCCAAAAAAAGACCCTGTAAGTAATGGATGCAAAAGTGGCAGAAGCCATAGGTTGAAGGGTCAGTTCCCTAGCCGTTTGAAAGAATAAGAGGCACCCTCGTTCTGGTGGTTGTTAGTAATTGTAATATTCTAGTAGTTACTCATGTAATGAATTACATTTCTGAATCACTTTTATGATGTTACAGAATTAATTGATTATGTATTGTTTTGTAATTGTTTATTGCAGTTGATGTTGATAGTAAGTTTTATTATAATACTGGCGGAGCAGCCGTATTGAGGTTAAATTGCTGAGTCAATTGTCCAGCTTTTTGTAATAAATTTCAGCATATAATGCTTCCTACTTTCCAATGAACGACTGGTCAAGTAGTATGGAATAGATTTAGGTACAGTGAGGCTATTATGTTGTGCCACTCTGCTGATAATGGACAAATAAAGTTGTTGTTTAGGACTGAATTAGAAATTTCATTATTTTTGGATATGAATTATTGAGTTTGGACAACATATCACATCGGGGAAGTTTGGTCCCCATTTATTCAGAAACTTACATTCATATGCCAGTGACAAGTAATTTATTATTTCATTGAGTTTACATACTTTTTGTTTTATTTTTCTGCATTTTAATAATTTTTATTGCTGGTGTGGTGGGACTAAGTCCCTTGCACTGCGGCCACTTCTGGCCTATTGTACCAGCCCCAGATGATATGTGAGGGTGATTGTGGAGAAATTGGTGGAATGAAGATTGGCAGGGGGAACAGAAGTACTCGGAGAAAACCTACCCCAGCGCCACTTTGTCCACCACAAATCCCACTTGACGAGACCTGGGATCGAACTTGGGCCGCTGTGGTGGGAAGCCAGCGACTAACTGCTTGAGCTATGGTGCAGCCCATTTTAATAATTAGTGTTACCAGTTCTTAGAGATAGCCTTCCATAAGAAACAGATTTCCTTGACTGAATTTCGAAAGTATATCATATAAAACTAAGTTTAGATTCATGAAAGACTGATCTCTAGTAAAAAGTCTCTTTTTGGAGCAAGGCAGAGTTACTCTTAAAAATAACTTGTGTTATGAAGACACTGAGGTCTAGTCTTATGGACCAGGCATCACTGCTGGTTCAGATTTGTGAAATGGATAGAGCTGGTTACAAATGAGGTAGGAGAACCCATTTCTATGGATCTGTTAGTTATAGAAAGGGCCAGGGGCAAAAAGGGGGATTATTTAAGGAATCTCCCCTTGGATAAGAAGAAGAGGGGAGTCTTCCCAAATATGTCTAGTGGTTGTAGGTATTAAATGACACCAACCACCACACTGGGATTGTTGCTGTTATTCTCTTCTTAATTGAAGCTGGTAATGCTCACTGGAGTCATGAACAAGTGTCTCATTATGGTACTGACAATAGTAATGTAAAGTTCCATATGGGCATTAGACTAAATAGTTTTAATAAATGCTGTCAGAACATTAAGAGGATTTGCAGTACAGCTAAGGGATTATCTATTAAAGGAGTAGACACAGCAGTCTCTTTACATCATATGCCTTACTGAGAACCATATCAATGTGCCTGAATTACTGCAGTTTCTTTTAGATGCGTATAGTTTAGGATCCAGTTATTGTACACAGATTTCTGGAAAAGGGACTGCAAGTTGACTCAACATGCATCCCCTCACCAAACACCAACTCAAAAACATTAACACCACAAGACAACACAACTGACACAGCTTAATTATCCGTATAATGGTATAGGATCCACACCTACACTCTTATCTCCGAAATTCATCCCAGGAAGTTTTCAAGAATATCCCACATTTGTCCAATATTTTGCTTTTGACAGTTATCTATATATCATATCCATTGATGCCTTTTATGAATCGCATGATTAGGAAACACACCTGTAAAACTTTCTCTCCATATTTAAAATATGAAGGACTAGTGATGAATCTAAACTGCCAAGATGTGGAAGCTCTTAATTATTTTATAATATAACCTGTACTTGACCGAAATCTGTACTTTTATATATATTTAATGAATACGATGGGAATGTAACCATTCATTCTTAAATTTGATGAACAGCGTTCAACATTGATTAACATTAAACACATTCATCTTCTTTTTCTGCCATATTATACTGTTTCTTGTACAAAAATACTGGACCATATTTGTGAGACCTCTGTAATTAGATCAGATAACACATTATTTATCGATATTATATGGAAGTGTAAGGATGGTTGTTTATTTATGTTTCATCTAACATCACTTATTAATGTTATATTTTAGCGTCCTGTTGCACTGATTTAAGTCCATGATTTATTTTATCCGTCTTCTAGTGCACACATTCATCTATCCCCTCTTCTCACTCGCACTACATGTTTCGGCACAAAAGTGCCATCTTCAGGTGCTGATCCAATCCACGACAAACTAGTTCATTGCATGCCTTGTCTATACATACTAAAATAACTAAAATATATATTTATCATATATACTGATAAATGTTAAGTGTTAAAATATTAAAATTGTACAGCTTATTAGCTTATTAGCTGATGTTATACAGAATGTTTCACTTTCAGAAAAAGAACAGCTAGTTAGATCTCACAATGTGGTGCCATAGTTGATTTGCTGGAAACTTTTCAGAAGTGTCAGATTTCAGATTTAAGTTCTAACTAGAGCTGTAACAGTTATTCAGAACAAAGAAGAGAATAATGGCACAACTTCCCAATGGAGTGTTCTACATTATTCAGTTTGCTTTGTAAAAATGCTGAAATCAGTGGTCTAGTGCAGTGTTTCTCAACCGCCAGGCCATGGCATCAGTTATACTGGGCCCTCGTCTAATAAAAAAAAGAATTTACCTGGCTCCCTTGTGACATGTATTTAGGGTTATCCCTTAAAATGCAGCGCCCTTGCCTGAATACAGAAAGTCCATAACATCCCTGAAACTGGGATTACAGTGATGTCAAAGAACATCATGACCTATAAAATTCTGAAAATCCAAAGGGTGGTCACAGCTTTATTTGGACTGCATCCATTCCCATCATACACAAGAAGTTTTAGCTTCATAGAATACAGGTATCACTATTTCTGTTTCTTTTCTCATTGCAATGCAAAAGTCTTCTAATGACAGGTTCTCTTTATATATAAGGTTTTGGTGGTGTCAGTGAAGAATTCAATGTTTGAAGCTTCTCACTGGCAGATGGAGTGAAGAGCACTCAAAGGGCTCATACCTCCTGCATGACAACTTCATGGACGCTGATCACAGGTATGTCTGTTAGATCAGGAGCCAATGCGAAAATTAAAAGTTAGAGACTCACATTAATGTGTATAATGATGTCATATTGCATATCTATTAACTGTTAAAGTTTCATGAGTTGTCTGGTGCCTAATATACATTTTTGTGAACTCTAGTGAGTCATAATTGATAGTTGTGTAAGGTTTTATACAGTTGTTAGTCTTTTTTTGTTTGGAATGATGTGGCAGTGGTGGAGAAACTGCTGTTTCAGGTACCAAAGGATTTAAGATAGTGAGTATCACCCATGAATTTCCAGTCCCTAATTCTGCACATCTTTCATGAGACATTCCATACTCCAGGTATGTATCACTTCCAATGCCTCAGTGTTATGGCTGTTTGTTTTTTCCATCTGCTGCAATATTGCAGCTGGGAAATTGATTTGATGGATATTGTGTGAGGTATATTTGGTATATACACAGTTTTGGAATATGATTTTTTCAGATGACAGTAACTATTCAGAGATTTATTTTACCACAGTGTGAAATTCTGTGACTATAAATAGTATATTTCCGCTGGCTTATTTATTTATTTATTTATTGGAGGTGTTGATTGATTTATAGAACATTTCTTAAGGCCTGCTTGAGGACTCGGACACAACTGAGCTAATACTATAAGTCCATTTGCATCAGCCAGAGCTGCTATTTCCTCTGATAGCCTACACAAACATTTATGTTTAAATTATCACCATAATTAAAACTTAAATAATTTTTGGAAGACAAGGGAGACATCTGTGAAGAAATTGCTGTCCAAGTGATAAAACATCCAAGAAGTTCTCCCCATGCACATGATCTGCAAGAAGCCCATTGATTTGAGACAGAATAAGGAATGACCAGAAAATTTTTCTTAAACACTGCATACAAATGTGGAGCACCCTAGTTGTAGAGGTGTTTATTGAGACAGTGTTGAGTGGGAATTCAAAACCGAAGGGATACCTTGAAGTTGCAGATTCCCTGGGCACTGTGGTACCTTGAAAGTTACTTATTGGGTGTGCTTTGAAGACCACATGTTGGTCTCGCCACGTCTGAATCAGTTCAAGAGAAACAGTGTTTAAACAAGAGTTTCTAGACACAAAGTTTACAAATGTGGTGGCCCTCATTCATTTTTCTAATATTATGCCAAAAGTTATATCTATGATTATACTAAATATTTAATTATAAGTTAACAATAAATAATAATGACTAACTTGGCAGGGCAAAGACCTCAACCCACTGGGCAAAACCTGGCATTTAGCAAGTTTCTGCTGAGTTCCAGATAACTGTTTGTAACTCCAGCAGATGGCAAGGAATTCCTGAACTCTCTTGATGGTCACACTTGGAAATGCTTAAATGATATATACATCCATATCAGTGATTACAGCGGAAAAATCCATTTGATTATGGTATTGAAATGTGTGGAGTGTGTAACACCATGAAAAATATATTGGCCTGGTGTCTGGAACACCCATGTAAATACCTCTCAGTAAATGTGTTAACATCCCTCTGTTATTCTCTTGTCTGTGTGCAGGTGTCTCAAATGGTCTCTTCTCTTAAGATAGTCTGGCTAAAGTGTTGTGTTTTTACTCCTCATGCATGCTGCATGCTCAGTCAATTTCATCCTCATTAAAGTATTCTAATATTTGGTAAAGAATAGAAATTATGAAACACTTCCTTGTGCAGTTTTCTCCATTATCCTGTAACATCCTTCCTCTTAGGTCAAAATATTCTCAGTTCTCCTGTTCTCAAACACTCTTAGTCTGTGTTATTCACATGGGGTGAGAGACCAAGGTTCAGAGCCATACAAAATGTCATGTAAAATTGTAGTTTTGTATATACATTGCATATACATATATTCATTTTTACATTGCTGGCTAGGATATGGTAACCCAGAAGAGTCTGTACTATGTGACAGCAGGCTTTCCACACATTTAATATCCTCTTTAGTTTCTTCTTGAATGCAGTTTTGTTTTCTTACTGTATTTCTCTGTAATTGTTGTAGTAGTTAATCGTATTTGGTTTGTATTCACTGTGGTAGGATGTCCTTATTGTTGTGTTTTGTTTGAACGTGTTGTCACTTAGTGTAATGTGTGTTACTTGTCTGTTGTGTCCTATTGTGTACTACTGCCACCGGGCTAAAACCCAATTGCAGTATAATAATAAATAATAATAATAATAATAATTCCGAAATATTTTGACTTTCCCATACTTTCAAAGGATTTATTAGCTACATTATCATTGTACTGTATTATAATTTTCCTGTGCATTCTGATGAAATGACTTCTTCATGTATTTACTTGTGTCTAACATAATGTCTGTTCTTCATGTTATTTATGTTTTCACTCAGTAAATTATCATCATCAACATGTATCAGAGCTGATGTGTCCTAATCATTTCCAGCCCCCTCCCCCCCTGATTTTCTTGTATTTTCCTGATAATGTATCCTACAGAAACGCTGAAAACCAGTAGCACTAAGGCATCATAATGTTTGGAACCATTCTGTATTAGAAATGCATGAGACAGATATTTGCCTATAAGGACCATAAAGTTTCATTTAAATACATTTAATTAGTCTAAGTAACAGGTATACCAAATTCAGCATGACTGCTGACCATACTTCTTTGTTTAATGAATCACTCTTTCTTGAAGTCCAAGGAGTTAATGTAATGTCCATTTGGACTCCCGTTCTTTCTTCTATATCTGATGAATGCAACATATCAGATGTTATTCTGTTACTGATACATAACTTTTACTGACACTGCCCAGTAATGTTATATTTTAGGGTCCTGTTACACTGAATCATGTCCATGGTTTATGCTGACCGTCTTACAGTGTATACACTTTTTCACCTTATTCTTCACTTCCACACTACATGTTTCAGTACTAATGTGCCATCCTCAGGTGTCTTTATGCACGTTAAACTATTGTANCACACAGATCCAGCAGTACAATGCATGCAGTAACAGAAGCAAAACACAACACAGAACACGATACACAAATATATGTAGGAAGAATGCTCACATAAAAGAGGATTGGCGTAATTCGCGTGTTTGAGTGCGACGTAGGAAGAATCCTGAAAAGTTTTATTATTTAGAATTCATCGTCCTATATGACGAATACAGATTCTAGTCACTTTAGAATGAAGACATTATGGCATGCAGTACAGTAGTTTAATGTGCATAAAGACACCTGAAGATGGCACATTAGTGCTGAAACATGTAGTGTGGAAGTGAAGAATAAGGTGAAAAAGTGTATACACTGTAAGACGGTCAGCATAAACCATGGACACTACCCAGTAATTTTGTCTTTTGTATGAAGTTAACCTTGGAGAATAATGTGGGATAAAATTTTATGTGGAATTGTGCAGCAGAATACAGTAGTATATTAATTTTTACAGCTGTGGCAGTTCCTTCTTATTCCAATAGTACATTTATTTGTGAATCTCCGAATATGTTGTCTTACTTCTGCTGGAAACAATTCTGCCAAAATTTGGCCTATCCATGGCATTCTATAACTTTTAAACTTTTTAGTACCACTTTCCATCTCAGCCAAACTGAGTTCAGGTACTCATTGTCTAGCCCAGGCATGTCCAACTTCAAACAGGTTGTGATCGACTTTTTAGTGTCAAAACTTCCAGTGTTCTTCCACCCCCTCCTATCGTCATACCTCGCTTTAAGCAAAAATATTGGTAAAAATAACATGACACATGATGTTTGTTGTAAAAGCAACATAAATTGAAAGTATAGACTACTTTAATATGTATTTTCCCTTCAAAATCGGAATATAATCATATTATATTACAAGTGAATTTACATGCTTTTCACATATACTTTCCTTATAGGCCTGTGAGTTCAACCAAAAATCGTCCTGCGATCGATCGGTCGATCGCGATCGACGCGTTACACATTCCTCGTTTAACCTAAGGTATTTAAGTCTGCTTGAGATACATCTAGTGTAGACCAGTTGTCTTGACAAAGCTTCTGTGTTTTTCCTTAGTACCTCAGAAAAATCATGGTACAGTACTGCAAATCAAGCCCATTTCTTCTTGCATGCATGTTTACGAACCTATCATTCGATGCTGTACAATAAGTGGTGTTGAAAGCATCATTAAATTAACGGAGTATAAATACAATAAATGCAAAATCAGAATTTCATGGACCCACAGCCTAGCCACTCTGGAAATTTCTTGCCTTTTATAGTATTTGAAAATTCTTAATGCATTTTAATTCAGAAAAATACATTCCCTGGGGATGTAAATTGTAATCCCAACATTCACTGCTGTGAGAACAGAAAATACTAGAATAAACAGATTTGAGTCCATGATTTATTTAAACCGTCTTGCAGTGCATACACTCATCTATCTCCTTCTCTCACTCGCACTACATGTTTCGGCACAAAAATGCCATCTTCAGGTGCTTACTCAATCCACGCCAAACTAGTTCATTGCATGCCTTGTCCTCACATTAAAATAACTAAAATATATATCTATCATATACATTGACAAATGTCAAACGTTAAAAATATTAAAATTGTGCCGGATTCCTCATCTCTACGTCGCATCTCACTACGCCAGTCACGCCCATCCTCCTCTGTTGGAGCAATCCTTCACTATCGTGTGTGTGTTGTGCTTTTGTTGTGTCTTGCTCCTGTATAACACATGCAGTCACAGGAGAAAGACACAACAAAAGCACAACACACACACGATAGTGAAGGAGTGCTCCAACAGAGGAGGATGGGCGTGACTGGCATAGTGAGATGCGACGTAGAGATGAGGAATCCGGCACAATTTTAATATTTTTAACGTTTGACATTTGTCAAGGTATATGATAGATATATATTTTAGTCATTTTAATGTGAGGACAGGGCATGCAATGAACTAGTTTGGCGTGGATTGAGTAAGCACCTGAAGATGGCATTTTCGTGCCGAAACAAGTAGTGCGAGTGAGAGAAGGAGATAGATGAGTGTATGCACTGCAAGACGGTTTAAATAAATCATGGACTTAAATCAGTGCAACAGGACGCTAAAATATAACAAACAGATGTGTTTTAGTTTTTAAGGCACCCGCGTTCACGTCAGGTTACAATACAAGTATGTGAGGGGCAAAATTACGCTTAAAATGGTCAGTTTCATTTGATATGCAGTATAAAGATTCGACTTTTGGAGGGCATATATTTAAGCTTGCTATATTTTGAATTGATTCGTGTAAAAAGGGCAATTTTCGACTTGTATTAAATCACTTGTTTTGGGATTGGTGGACGATGACGTCATGACCGTGATGCTTTGCTTTGGATGCCATTGGAGCGCCGAGTTGGAGGAGTTGGTGAGCGGTCGGTAGCGTAAGGTAGGCAGGGTAGGCAGCATGTGCAGTGTCAGTATATACTACTCTTCATTAGCATAAGTGTGCTTTTAGGTGGTTGTGCTTAGTAAATGGATGAAAAACGTAAGTTTTGTATTATCCATGTAGAAATTTAGACGCATATTGCATAATCAGAAAGTGTAGCAGTTCTTAATTACGAGAACAGTTGCGTCAGCGCATAAATTTTGGTAACGTAGCTGTAAGTTATCAGCCGAGTAGTATTGTGTTCACTGTTATGGAAAGGGTATTGCATTTTATTCAGTAATTCGTGGCAGGAAAAATTACAGGTGAATATGTATGGACAGATAGAATATAAAGGCATGAATTATTAAATGGTACAACACCATGACGTTTCATATTGGTTGAAACTTATATCGAGAAGATAACGGAAATGGAAGTACAGTGAACAAGAAATTTAAGATGGTGGTCTGTGAGTTCATGGACGTAAGTGTAGAGTTTTTGTGTGAAAGCTTATACTTCACTCATTGTTACAGTGGTGTAGAAGTGTAAGAGTCTGTTTAATGGTTTTAGAATGTAATATTGAACGTGATCTGAAAATGTATTGTAAACGCAGTAAATCTTCTACCTACTATACAATTCACCCACAAAGCACGTGCTTTGCATTGTAAAGAAAAATTCTGAATTCCACTGATTAACGTTAAAAATATTTTTATTCTTGCGTGGAAGTTCGTTTTATTTCTTCCAAATACAATTGAACTTGTTCAATAAATTAGCACATTTTGATCGTATAGTAACAGCAATAAGAAATACATCACACGTGCTTCCAAACATAAAGAGAATTCGGCATAAACGTTAACTGATTCCATACATGGAAAAGGTTACACAAACGTTCTATCTTAAGGCATCACTGCTGGTTCACAACGGCTGCTGTATAAACTTGGGGACCTTACATTTAGCCATGCCATTGGGCATGGTATAATACATTTTTTGTTGTAGAAAGGAACATCATAAGCATACTCGTGACATGCTGTAGCAGTAACTAATAAAGTAAGGAAACTGTAGTAATTGGTCCCTCGAAGTCTGTCTGCAGCTGATAGGCATCTATTTACAGACTCGGAGGGCTGGTTGTCTAGAAGTAGCAGAGATGTTAATTGAAGCAGAATGACCTCAGGTGAGGGACATATGCTGGTAGGGAGTATTGCTACTGTTAGTTGACAAGATAAGCTTACTGTCATGTTTGTCCTCAAAATACATCGTAGGTGAGGGGGCTCATGAGAAAATTTTTTTTGTGAAGGTCATCAGTAATAAGCAGAGCGGATGGGTTCAAACACAGGTCAATCTGGCCCCCATTGCTGTAGGAAATATATCCCATTAGTGTATTCCCTTTATAGTACAGCCTATCTGAACATGGGACCATTGGATTGGTCAGAATTAAGTAAATAAAATGTGCAATATTTCAATAGAGGAGTATGCAGTTGAAGCATAATTAATAAAGGCTCTGAGGAACTCGACCATGCTTGTTTTAATATGCTTATGGTCATAGAAGGGTACCATACAAGTATTACAGGTCTGTATTATGAGGATGTATGAACTAACATTTGGTGTTAGCACAGCCCGTAATGCATGCCCTTCCAGACATCATGGGATGATGGTGAGTTTGTGTGGACCCTATGGACGTTATGTGAAAATGGCAGGCTTTGGACCTCTGTCATGTAGGTCTCTATCAGGGATTAAAAAAACACGTTTGCTGTGAAATCTTGCTCCTTTTGTAATTTTAATGAGGGATTGCAAGTGATTTTTGGATGGAACTAGAAGAAAATCATACTTCCGGGCTTAAGCTATGTCAGTCTACTGAAAGAAATGGGAATGGAGCTGACGAGATGCACGACTTTGCACCTTTTGTTTTTTACGTCAAGACATTATGAACGTTGTGGCACACTACCAAAAAAAAACCTAATGAATATGTAATTTGCATAGAAAATGTTACCAGTACTGACATGAAACTTGCAGGATTCCTTGCCAGTGGACGGAGATTAGGTTCACAATGGAGATCAGCACTTTGTTTCCAGTAATCAGTGAACAAGTAAGAAATTTTCTGTCAGTATTCCAAAATTCTTGAAGGGGCTCCATAGACACTTGTCAGGGTGCCAAGGTTTGAATGGGTGGTCACTATCCCAGACTGTTAGTGATGCTAAGTGTACAGCACACTTTTGGAGATGTAGGGTGGGGCTATGAAGGTATATATTATTCAGACAAATTTTAACGATACAAAGGATATATTTGTAACTGTGAACACAACAGTACAAAGGTTATTTATATAAATGTTGAACACAGCATGTTTCGACCCTTCTTGGGTCATCAAGTGTGTCGCAGTTTACATTAGTTGCTGAACTTTTGTTCAGATATGTCTCCATATTTTATTCATGTTTGACTAAAAGATTATGTAATTATTGCTTAGTAATAAACTCTAGTTCATTCACTCTTTGGCTTTCAGCTGTATTGATGTAAAATTAAATTAAATTTGAAGTTAGATGAGAAACTAATTTAGAAATTAATTAGAATAAAGTTAAAAGAATTTCAGTACTACACCCATTGTGTATGGGTTTGTATTAAATTTCCAAGTTACATAAACGTGAATAAACAATCTGAATTGGTTGTGAATGTCTTGGTGATTCTTGCCTTGTTTCTTCTTTGGGATTGTTTGGTAGTTGGAGGCCAGGTCGTGATGTTATGGGTCTCTTGTGCTGTATGTTCGTACGTGCTACTACTAATTTATACTGTAATGGGTTGTAGGTGAGATGGCCAGGGCATGTAGCACGAATGGAGGGGAGGAATGCATACAGGATATTGGTGGGAAAGCCAGAAGGAAAGAGACCACTGGGACTTAGGTGGGTGGACAATATTAAAATGGGTCTTAGAGAGATAGAATGGGGTGGATTGATCTGGTTCAGTATAGGGACCAGTGGAGAGCTCTTGTGAACACTGTAATGAACCTTCAGGTTCCATAAAATGCTGGGAAATTCTTGAGTAACTGCACAATTGGTGGCTCCATGCGTGAAGAGTGGGTTATAGGTTGAGATGTGTGTGTTCACATTTTCTTTGTGATACTTAGTGAAGCTCGCATCATGTTCTGTATCTGATCAATTAGACTCTATCAAAGCTCACTTGCATGCAGTACAGTGATACATTTTTTTATCCACCGACGTGGAAGCTAATCTGTTGGTGTTGGAAACTGTGTATCATTAGCTTTCAGATGAGCCTAGAATTAACTCTAGTTAAATTAGGACCCCAAATTATCCCACTTTTTGCAGGTTGTCTTGCCAAAGAAAGTGAGTTTTCCCCATAAAATTTTGAAATGGCCATGACAAAAGAGAGTGAAAATTTAACATTTTCACTCATTCTTGTAGGGCTTAGAAGCCCACTGAATTTTATTGCAGTGTGATGGGTTCTAGAAAACCAAGATTAATGACTGTGGGGATCCGTTGCACTGACCACGTGATTCCCACTATGTGCAAAAGTTGGCACTAACTTCGCCGACAAGCAGCGGTTGCTTGGTATAGTTCGCTTGCAGAATAGAGGCCACAGAGTTTTGTTTTCTGATGGCTTTGGGCCCAAAGTTAGTGTTTCTCTGTGTTCATTTGACATGTGATGAACCTTTGAAGTAACAGCATTTAATTTGCAACATGTACCTAATAATGTTGATGTGTGAGACAGTGTTTACAGTGAATAAGTTATTTTGTTGTAATTAATGACGAGATAATAAAGGTCTTATCTCGTGGGGATGTGGCTTGCATAATGGCAAGATCTTGAACCCCCCACTCAACTCTATACTTACCACTGCTGATCCTTTGTAATTCCAACTCCTTCCTATTAGCTGCATTAGGCAAACAGTATGAAAGCATCATGTGCCCAAATTGGTTACAAAAATAAAGAATTCTTGACCTTCTTCCTAATCATGTACTACTAGAGTGATTGTCAAAGCATGTAAAGAGCAAAGAAGTGTAACACTTTGCACTCGACCATAACGAGGCAGCAGATTTGAACTCTTGGAAATAAAACAGTTACATCTTGACACATGCAGAGTACCATGAAATTCACACTTAATGTTCTTGTATATACTGAAGTGATTATTTTTTCTGGTCCCAGCCCAACAATAAAAACTTTATTTTCCTGTATTAATGAATTTTGATTTAGTAAAGAACCAAAATTTAGTATAAGAAAATTTTGACCCTTGATTGTAATTGTGATCAAAGTATCCATCAGTATTCATGTTTTCCTTCTGCAGAGTATGTCTAGTTCATGTCATTTATTATTTCAGAAATTAATTTGAAACCACTGGTTGTATTGTATTTGTGTAGGAACTGTTTTATTTAATTGCTTTGTATAAAAAAATCATTTTATCATAATTGTATATAGTAAGGCTTACAAGTACATGAAGAATTTCTGGATTTAACTCTGCATAACCCCCATATTAAAGGAAACCTCAGTTTATTGTTAAGATAAGTCATTCTTTCAGAGATGGATTAAATAGGGATTTCACTGTGTGTACATTATATGTGCAGGAGTATGCCTCATGCACCCAGAGGCCTAAGTGAACTATTATTACCTCAGCTCACTGCTTTTATGTCAGGCTGTTCCCATGAAACACTAGTCTAAATATATTTCATTTCATTGATGCAAATTTGGTCTGATTTAACTAGTATAGTCTTCAAACAGAAGGAGTACTGTCAATATAATCAATAGTTATAAAAGTATGTAAGTTTTGAGGTTTTCACGGCGAAGACAATGAAGAAAGTTGTCTTCTGGGTTTAGGCACCATGTATTCTTCGTTTTGGCCAAAACGAAGAATACACGGTGCCTAAACCCAGAAGACAACTTTCTTCAATAGTTATATAAGTTATGGTACCAGTACCCATTTTTCTTTGCAGCATCCCTTGGGTGCTGTTTCAAAGTGTAGTGCCTCCTGCAATTGTGGGTTGACGTGCTATGATAAATTTTCCCCATCTTAGGCTGATAACCCACTGATGTGACTAGTTGCAAGTGGCTAGCCACGTCACTGGGTTATCAGCCTAAACTGCAGTTGAATAATTGACCGCAAGCGACTTGGCAGTCATGCCGCATTAGTGGGTTATGCACTATATACACTAATACAACTATCGGATACGTGTGGCAAAGAGCGGCTAGCTGTGTCGGTGGGTTGTCGGCCTTAGAATCAATTTTTGTGTGCCCTTTGTGTTATATGGGTTTGAGGCCTATTAAGCTGGCCTTTCCAGAATGGATTTGGACATCCTAAAGTACCTTTTTTGCATCTGTATACATAACAGCAGGCTCGGTGGCCTAATAACATTCTTTCTGTTTGGGTTCTGTAATCCTTGCACTTGTTATAATAGAAATACAGGGTAATACAGACGTCATGTGTGGAGGACACTAGAGATATAATCTACCTAGGCCAGATGCGTGTGTGGTTCCAGTTCACTCTGTTTGAAACCTGTGACTTTAATATTTTTGTTTTAAGAAAGGTACATAATAAAGAAAGGTGTATGAGGAGACCACAGTAAAAGGTAAGGTTGTCTCTGTGCTTGAACTAATTAAGCCCTACACCATGAATATGTATGGGGGAGTGGATGTACAGATCCACATATTCTTGATCTCAGAACTAGTTGGAGGCGAGGTCATCACAGTATAAAAGGTAAAATCATGTACGGAGGCGTTATTGAATGTGCCATACCAACATTGAAGCCCAAAGTAATGGGAACTTTTCCTACAAATTTTAATGAAGGATTCATACAATTTAGTAAAAACTCAAACTGGGAATTAAAAGACACTTATGATGGGTGAACTAAACATCATGATTCTGGTAAGTAGATACTATAGGGTTCTGATGATGGTGTATAACAGAGATAACGGTTTTTTGGACTTTGTCCATAGTCTGGATTCTAAATTCTAGTACCTTAACGTACACATATATGCCACATTAACACACCAGTAAAAGGTAAAGTCCCTGTCCTCGGTGAATTAAGCACTATCCCATGAAGGTGTATGGGGGAGGAGATGGTTGCATAGTCAGTATAGTGACTGGCTATGGGCTGCATGAATTAGGGATTGGAGTTCAAGTCCTGGTAGGGTCAAGAATTTCCTCCAAATCCTCCAGACCAGCCCTGGGGCCCATCCAACCTTTTGTCCAGTGCGTAATGGGGAAATCTTTTCCCTGGGGGTAAAGCAGACCAACTCCAGCTAGTGGCAAGGTCAGGAAAATGTGGATCTATAAGATTTTATGAACAGTTTTGTAAAAACCTCAAGTGATTGTATGAAAAGCAGTTGTTAATAGAATGCGCTTTAGAGTTTGTACATGTCAGAATATTGAGTAAATATTTCATGTTGTATTGTGCCTGTTTAATATTAGTATAATCCCAAGATATCCCGATTCTACCATTAGAGCTTCCATGTAAAGGTTTTAATTATGTAATGTGGCAAATCACTCATTCCTTCCCACAAAACTTAGCTCCATGGTATTGAGTTCAGTAGCAGTGTTGTGGGTAATTTCAAAACGTGTTTTGCTTAGTAACATTTTGTTGTGGCACAGTTTTAGAGCCTGGCCTTCAAAGGTCCTAATACTGCAAAGTACATAAAAGATATTACTTACATATGTCCTTTATGCTCGAAGTGTCAGGATTGCAGGACGGCTGTGACGTCATACCTATCAACACAGTGTTACCACAAAATGCATTGGAAAATACGCTAGGCATGGCTCACGTTTTGGAATTGCCCCCCCCTAGGACTACTACTGACTTTAAGTGCGAGGGGACACCAGGGAAACTGGCAACCGCAGCGTTTACCCGTTTCCCTGGTGTGCCTTCGTCGTGATACTACCGTGACGCTGATGGGAGAAATGCTGTTCATGTTGGTAGAGGTAGAAGCGGGAGGGCCAGAGAAAGCAAGGGAGGGAAATTCTCAGTCTAAATTTATCAGACAGTTCCAAAATAAGTTTATCTAGAACAAGCTTTGTGGTCTAGTGGGTAAGACAGTGGACTGGCAAGCTCATGATCAGCAGTTCAAGACCAACTGGCAGCCGATAGGAAAAGACTTTGATAAATATTATTTTCTGTCAAATCCAAAGGCGGTATAATTCATCAGGAAGTTCCAAAATTGTTTTTAACGTGAAAGCATCGTGGTCTAGAGGACAAGGTACCGGACCAGCAATCCACACTTCAGCAGTTCGAGTCCACCGGGATATAGAAGATATAAAACTACACAAAGAGGAGTTAGGAGATTGGAAGACAGGTGGCAATAGTAGATAGGATTCTCAAGAATTTCTAGCACAGCCACAATTTTTGTAAAACTTCCATTCTCTGCTAGATGGCAGGGGGAAATTTTTCAGAATAATTTTCGGTGCACCCATAATTCTTAGTATCCAGGAACGCCGGCAGGTGGCACTTTGTTTCTTGTGCCGCCGTATAGACTGGCAGTGGTTGATGCCATCTTTAAGGATAGTACCCACTAGATGCCAGGAATGTGGAATCAAAGGATTTGGTAGGAGCTACGTAACCCACCAGGAAATTTGGGCAGTTTGGCTCGTCAGTACTCTCCCCCCACCACACTGCCTAAAAATACAATGGCAGAAACAATATGGAATCTTTTGGCCCTGCATATATGAAACGTAACCCCAAAACGGGCTTAATTATAGTTTTAAAACCCGGGAAAGGGGAAAACCAATCTACTGGGAAGTATTGGAGCACATTAAAAATCATTTGCAAGAGCATTACAGTTTTTAAACCACATACTCATACAAAGCAGTCTCCTGCAAACAGTACTACTGAAGTTTGATATGAAAATTACCTCCAACCTAAATAGCAGAAATGTATCGAGGATAAAAGCAGCGTGTACAAGAGGAAATTAAAAGGTAAAAAATGAAACTCCATTGATTGAAAAGTGCATCTCGGTTTTGTTGAGCATACAACAGCAATTTAGTAAAAATAACTTATTGCTACAAGTGACAAAATCCCAACACTGAATATTACTTCCAAAGGAAATCATTTTAATTTATACTTTGTCAAAATTACTGAGGAGTCCATTAATGTATCTAAAACCTCAGTGGACTTTTACTGAAGTACAAAGCATTACCAATCCACAAAATCACTCTCTTCACTTGTCACTGAGAACGTCAAATCCAGCACATGAAAGTAAAGTTTTAATTTTGTGTGGCAGTGAATTGTTCTAGAGTGAATCTGTAAGTAAACTGAGACACAACTTTGCAAATAAGCACTGATCCTATAAACATGCAACAGTGCATAAATATGAATGGAATTGTAATGCAAAAGGGAAGATAATGGGAAATAATACAACATTAATGGACAACTATTTGTGCACAAGAGTAAAGAAAATGATACAGGAGCCCACACTTCACATTACATTGTTTCAAACATGGGCATTAAATGTAAACTTTATTGATGTCTATGGTACATACACAATTGAATGTGGTGTTCTTACAGTAACAAACACTGGCCTCCTACATGGTTACCAGTTTGCAGTCAAGAAAAATACAGTTAAAACCACAGACAGTAATCAAAAGCAAAAGTAGTGATCCTCTGCATCTGAGGACATTTCACCAAGTTCATCCCACCCCTCCCCATCAATCAGCCACAAACATCCGCATAACGTGCACAAGACCAACAAAGTGTTCCAATTCTTTAAGACAACCTAAACCCTAACTACATTAACCACAGAACAGAATGGGGCCACTGACAACCTGCCTGAGTCACTATCTAGTGTGGGTCCACACCAGCAACTGTACACATTCAACAAACTGAAAGTATCCTGACTTGGACCTTTTGATAGTTGCCAGTGCTCCACAGGCAAGGCCTCAAGTGAAAGTAGGAGAACAATACAAGGGGATCACAACACAATATGCAGTACAAGAGTCCTAGGTGTCTTCTATCCTTCAGGCCTCATAGTTGCACCAGTTATGGCACAAGCAGGGACTGACTCTATAACTGATATTTTTGAGCTCTTGTTCAAGGGATGGAAGACAGCCCAAGACTAATTTCTTGTTAATTTGGAAAGATTCACATACTTTTAGTGAAGCCTGACAGTCGGAGAGGATATAACTGCTGCTAATTCTTCTGGCTGCTTATTCACTCATTATACATGTCTTTATGGCATATATTTCAGCTGAAAACTGTGGTGTCTGCCCAGGATGAAATGTGGAAAGAGACCTTTCTCTTCTCCATTACATCCAGAGTGGCACTGAGGTCCACCCAGTATATCCAATAAGTACCATGGGGTAAGGCAGTAGGGGCATGAAGTTGACCACTTACCCCCACTCTAGTGCCAAGGCAAGCGTGGTGTAGCCATATCTCCACTCCCCCATACATGTTCATGACCTGGTGCCTAATTAAGCCCAGGAATAATTTTACATTCTACCTTGCATAAGCTAGAATTCTGTAGAACTTAAGTCTATGTAATGCAGCAAAACTTCTGCTACTAGCAGATGTACAGTGGTTCCAAGGACTTCAACTGCAGCTGTTGTATTCAAAGCTCCAATTATCCCTAAGCAGGCCATCCTACAGAGTTCAACTCTGCTAGCCTGCAACTTAACCAAACTAATACAACATGATGATGGGTCTTGTTGCCATGGTGCCTCTAGAGGTCCAGAAGGCTCTACATTACTTCATCCTGCAACTGACAGCATCCTTCCTCCATTATTATTCCAAAGTATCTGGCTTCAGCGGACAGTCCTTTTCCTGCATGTAGCCCTACTCTTATCTTAAAGAGACAGGTACAGTCCATCACAACAGTCTTGCATTATTCTCATATATATGTTACCATCTCTAAGAAAATCTCATTTACTAGGGTGGCCATACCACCTTCATACTGTACTGCACAGTAGCCATTACCTTTGTGCTCTGAAGTTCATTCATAGGCTTCGCATCAGTAAGGACAAAATGTTCCCCTTCAGATATGAAGTTCCTCAGCATATTTTCCATATTTCTGTCATACAGCGGGTTCAGTCCCATGTCTACTGGTAGCTAAATACTGTGTAAAATGCTCCTAACAGAATCTTTTCAGGTTTGTCTTCATACGTATGCTTTGCATCCCATTGTGTATGTCACTGCTATATAAGCTTTCCATCCATCACAACTACTTTACACTTCTAATAACTGATAGGCCTGAATGTCAATTAAATCGGTTGGTTTACTGTTATTTTATGCTGCATGTTACCTAACTGGCAGGCAAATGTGTTTCAGTGCAAGAGGCTTTCTTGTAATTCCCCAACAAACATTTACTCAAGAAGTGTGAGTACAGACAGTGACTGACTGGTCCAGTCTGCATGCCTGGTTGAGGCACAAACATAACGTTGACCTGCCTCATGGCCACAGGCACAGTAACAAACCGTTTCACAACATGCTGTAAAGCAGGAGATATGCTTTCATCTGGTCATACCAATTATGCTTTAAAACATTAACTGGATATTTGATTCCTGATGGCCAGGAACCAGTCATCCATTTCAGTTCTCGTTTCTGCACACCCACACTTAACTCCTATGTTCTGGGCCACTCCTCAATCCTCTAAAATTTGGGAAATAAATTTCTTATGGTTCCTTCACCAAGATCTTGTGACATTGTAGGTGTGTGACTGAGTCCCAGTCTGATTTGTGGTCAGTTACTTGGCACTCATCTTGCAAATAATCTGTGGACCCCAAGCACTTCAAGGATGATGTGTGCTCTTGCAACAACCTGGCATCCACCGTCTTGTTGCATCAGGCCTTCACACCTGCCACATTATCTGCTTGCTACTGCACTACTCATGAGGTAGTACAGAACAGCCACTTGTAAATTTTGTGCACAAGTTCTTACACCCATAACATATGAGCCACAAACCTCCTCTTGCATTGATGGATTCTTTCTGTACAGACACTTGATCACAGCATGCATCTCCACATGGGATGTGTTGCCATTTTCAACCAACACCGTCCCTACAATATCACATTTCATGCATCCTTCATGTGACACCGAAGCACAATCTAGGCCATACGTTCAAATGCACATGGTTGCACTCACACTGCAGATCTGCCAACAAATATTATTCACCGAACAATTCACATATAACCACTGTCCACTTAAGCATGCACTAAAATCAAAGTACTTTCTTTTCTATTGTAAACACTGCATATCTGATAAACACCTTCCTCCCATATGTATGCCATCAATGAGGTAGCAGTTTCTAGAACAGATTTTGTACAGTGATGAAGTACCAGAGCGAAGAATACAACCACTCACTACTCAATAATTATTTTCCAGTGTGAAAACACTGTTAACAAGCAGCCTTATTCTTGATCAATTGCTCTGTCACTGTAGTTCTAACCAACAAAACAGAATGTACTTGCTGTTACTTCTGAATCACTAGCATTGTGTGCGAGATAGTCCTATCCTATGAAACCTTTGCATTATTTAACCATCTCATCAACCTAACACAGAATTTAGCACAAATAATTTCCCAGTGCCAAGATTCGAAGGACATTCTATTCCTGCCAGGGACAGAGATTCTCTTCACCACTGTGTTCAGACCACCTCGGACATACCCACCCCCTACTGTTCAATTAGAACCTGTGGCTCTTCCCCCAGGACAAAATTAGGATAGCATTTCTCTTCCATCTAGTTCTGAGGACACAGTTAACTTTTGACTCTTAACTGTTCTGTGGCTGCATCAGTAAAGGTCATAAAGAGTAAGAACACCACACACCAAATGTTACATGTTATCTCGACGTTTTCTTCTTCTGCTCTTGTCCTCCTCCTGGATGCACTGGTGTTACTTTAACATTTTCTCTTACCTTTTGATGCTTCAGGGAATGACCATGTCTTGTTGATAGTCTGTAGCTCTATTACACACTGGTTCCTCTACTCATGTACAGGGGTGTGCTACCAAAGTATAACTACCTTACTCATTCTTACATTCAAGTGTCAACTGCCAATTTTGAAAACAGTCTGATTTCCAGAATGGAAAAAGGCTCATAATTTCTTTGTAGTTTTTACTTAACACCATACAACTGGGACAGGACTGCTTCTTGGGCAGATTGTTCATTTTGAAGTTTTAAGTACAGTGAAACCTTGATTCGTTTTTGTTGGGGATCCTGAAAAAACGATGGATATGGAAACACAATAGACAGGGGGCCTATATAAGACAATAAAAATGGTCACATTTGCCTATATGTAGTTACTAAATCAATGATATTTCTACTGTCAAGTCCAATTTGTATTACTTCTTTTTAAAAAAGTCATTAATCGTTTGTTTAGTAGCCCCTTTCCTTTTCAAACTGAATAATAACCTATCAACGTTAACAATGTTTGCTCGGTCTCTTTAAGTAATGTTGTGAGCATACATGAACACTTTCACTGACTGTAATGCACAAAGTACTTCTGAAAAACTTGGCAATGGTTCAAACATGGTTTCACTGTCACCATCACCACCATCACCTTGCCCCTTCTCCATGCAATTTCCACTTCCCATCACACCACCACACCACACGTTGAGAGCTCCTGGTCCACAGACATGTAGGCATCAAAGTCCACATCAGTGGTGCTTGCACCCCTGCCGAACCCAGTGATGCCATCCTCACCATTTCTGTCGACCTCCGTCATGTCTGACCCTTCTTGATTCTTCTACATGTGGCCACACTTCAGAAAACAGTTCTGGATTGTGAACTGGGTCACTTGTTGCCATGCCAAAACAAAATGAATGGCACACAAGATGTCAATCTTAAGTTGGACCCCTTTCCCTGCGTCCATCAAGTATACAGCCCTCTGCGCTAGCTACTTCCTGCACACCTGCTTGAAGCACTTGATCAGACCCAAACAAGAGGCTGTATGACACTGGGTGCAATTCAGGGAGTTAAAAACTTCTTTACATTTTTTAATCATCATGGTTTCGCTGACTTCCCAGTGATGATGGGTACCCATTTGTCTGAGTCATCCCTGTTTGTGCACTGTAGCACCGTTTGCACTTTTTCCTCCACGGCAGGGTATCTCCTTTCAATGCCAATGTTCAGTCTGGCAGGCTGTTCAAAAAGAGGCATGTTTCATCTGCATTATAGATGTCCTGAGCACTGTAGCCCTCCAGCAGCTCTTGTAAGCCTTTCGAACCAGAGGTCTGTGGTGGTGTCCACAGTACTCCTGGCCAATTTTTTAAATACCAGGTCATGGCATTGCCTGAAGTGGGAGAGCCAACCGTTTGAACCTGAAAGGTTTTCAATCCCCACTGTTGCAGCTATTTGAGGGATTTCTCCTGCAGGATGGTCCCATCCACAGGTGCCTGATGCTTGGGCCTGCTGGTACCAGGCAAAGAGGACATTTTCCAGCTTGCTGTAGGTTGACTCCTTGCCCATCTTCCTCTTCTTGGCTGATCTACCACACTTAAAACAGCCTGCTTTTTGATCTCCCTTTTCTTTGCAATAATCGAATTTAGGCTTGATGGTGGCAGCCCTAATCACCTGGCTGTGTCGGCCCTCTTCTCTGATGGGGTTTCCCCGCCTCTTCCAAGTCCGAACTTGTTTCACAGGAAATGCCATGTGGTAGAAAATTGTTTTAAAGATAATGACACTAGCAATAACACAAAGAGGACCGAACAGCACTCAACTAGGCGTAAGCATGGGTCGAAATGATTCACATTTACATACGGGAAAGTTTTCCCAGCTGGACAGACTCTCACAAGCCCCCCCTTCCCCTCTAGCTCATTGTTGCTAGGTAAGACGAGCTCAAGGTTGCACAATGCACAACTAACGGTACAGAGATAAAACTGCAACTTGCTATACCACATTCCAAAAACATCAACCGCTGTTACTATTGATGCGTACTAACATTTCTGTGTGTGGTGTTGCTCTTTCTTAAAAACTATCAACTATTAACGTTCTTTGGGACTAAAAATTGCGACAAACAGATGTGGGAAAACAATACGTCGAAGAACGACCGATGCAGGTTTTATTTCCATAGTTTACATAGGATTTGTTCAGGGACCACAGAACCTGAACAATGGGTCCAAGCACGACAGATCAAAGTTTCACTGCTTATTTACATGCTGAAGTCAAAGTAACTATGGACTTTATATGGAAACACATTTGTCTGTACCTTTCAACATCTAATTTCTTGTCATTAGAACTGTGAAACCTGGTTTCAAATTGTCATACTTCAACACTCACAAAACCTACAAATGAAATGGCAGCAGAGCCCTTATATCTGATATTGCAAACAAAAAACAGCAGTTCTCATTTCTCCTGAGTGTCAGCCAGCAATAGCTAGTTCCCTAGTGACCTGCTGTCTCCATCTTTACAGTCAGAGGATCTCTATATATGCTACATCAATCACGTATTTTCTCCCATTTGTGCTATAGAATTTCTTGATGATTTTACATAATAAAGGGTAGAGCTATTCTGTAACAGGCTGAGGAGGCCCACAGGATTGAGACATAGAGACAGTCAGCTTACAGATGGCAGTAAGTTTGTCAACCTTATGCACCATCCACCCTTTACCCCCAGGGAAGATTCCTGGTACTCATTTCTGTTAAAGGCTGAGTCAACCCCAGGGCCATAGTATGGCTGGAAGGATTAGGTTAACTGAAAAGTCAAATGACCTCATCGGGAACTGAACCAGTGTTTCAAATGTTTGAAATTCACATATTTTATGTCAGTCAAGTTAACTCTGTGGTGTTGAATACTTTCTTTGCAGTCTCATATGCAACACTATGTTCTACAGAATTTATTAAAGCAGTAAAACACACACGACAGAACACAGCCCACCAACTTGAACACATATGTGCATTGAGAGAACATAAGCAACAACAGGAGACAGCAGTTTCCTTGCCCAAAAAATGTTAACACCTCATGATGACCACACTGGTCGTTAACATGCAGTGATGGACTTTTAAGTGAATAACTTAATTTGATAGAACATAGTGATGCATGTGAGACCAAAAAACTAATAGACACTAAATGAAAAGTGCAACAGGATGCTACAATATTATAATTCAGTGGTTACACCTTACACTCACCAGCTACATGGGCCAAATATGAAAACAATAAGGACACAAGCTGGTTAAAGAAATATAAAACTGTCATGCTGTTTCTGTGTGCAGAGTACTAGAAGTGATATCAAAGAACATTACTGTCAACATGTGATGACAAAGTGGCAGTAAACCTGTTGCTGGTGAAAGGCTTCTGACAGTGGACATTACAATTGTCTTCAGACAATGGATAAAATCGCCATCTCTCAAGAAATGTTTATAACCCTACATGTCCTGTCTCTCATATGCTGACCGCCCCCACCCAACCAACACCATGGGACCCAAAGAGGACCTTCCAGGCAGACTATCAAGGAAAGATGCATTAGCACACTAGTGTAGGGTTTGTGCTGCACATAAAGGCACAGTTGAGATGAGTTATACTTGCAAATTCTGCCGTGTTCTACTATGCGAAGGTTCTTGCTATGAGAGATCCCATTCTGTGAAGTACCACTGAACTACCTACATGCAGTTTTTACAGTATTCAGCTGCAGCTCCAAAATGTAGGTTGCTCCCTGCCTCAGGGAATGAAATGTATTGTGGCATATAGACCTGTTGCTGGGTAACAGCCACGAAACAAACAAGGCAATGGCCAATGCTATGCAACAGCTTCAAAAATACACAACTGTACTGGAGCTGTTCCAAGCAGCCCGTGCACAACAATGGAAGTTGTGTTTTCTATGTGGTCCACTCTGAGGCTGTGTCACTTGAAGGACCAAGTTCAGTTAGTGCAGTGCAATGCAATGCAGCTGAGTACAGTGCAGTGAAGTGAGATAGCTGGAGAGCAGAGAACTCCTGAGGCTCAGTTGTGAGCTGCTGCCATAAAAGGTGGTAGCTGAGGCATGGAGATAGTTCGGGAATCCAGAGGAAGGGGTACATCCGCCATTGGAAGCTGTTGTCAGAAGATTGGTACAGACACAGTAGACTAAGAAGACTTAGTACATGCTGTAACAAACTGCTGAGTGCATGAATTAGCGATAGCACTATAGTTACTTGTAGTCATGATCTAGAAGTGTTCAATAAATCCAATTACCAATGGAAACCCCATCTACTGTCATTCATACACCTGACAGCTGGTGTCAGAAGTGGCTGGACTGGAGACCACAGTAAGAAGTTATACTGCCACACTATGGAGATGGAACATGTGGCATGCCTGTTGGCTGAAATTAGAACCAAGAGAAAATGAGAGCCAGACAAGAAAAAATGGACACCAAACTAAAGGAAATGAAAGTTGGCCAAGAACGCCTGAAAGAAGAAATGACAGCCAAGTTAGATGCCCATCACAAAAGATGGCATGGATGGACTCCCAGCTAGAGAAAATGGAGGTCATGGTGGATGTCTTCAAAGGCTGAAGGAAATGGATACCATGGATCTGGAGACCAATTAAGAACAGTTGTAGGCCGTTGTGAAGCATCAGAATGTCCCTATGGAAGAAGCTGCAGTGGAAACTATAGGACTAGTGGAGGACCAATATGGGGACTGGCATCTCGCTGTAAGGCCAGGGCAATGATGGGTCCTGGAAGAAGTTGGCCGCTGCCTGAGGATGGTTGATCTGCTGTGCCATTCCTGCAATGTGTGAGGGATCAGGCAGGGACAATATTGTACGAGAAGGCCCTAAAGGAAGAACGTTTGGGTGCAACCAGAATGTAACAACGGCATAAGGGACCAAGCCTAAAAGGGTAGCTACGTCTAGGAAATAAGAGAGCATTCAACAAGACCAGACTTTTGGACTGGAGGTCTAGGAGTGAGTAACTGTGCTTCATGGAGGAGTTGGCCCTATTTGAAATGAAAGAAGAGATGCCAAAAGCACAACCCGAGACTAAGGATGATGGTGGTACACCTGGACCAGCTTGCACCTTATCAGTGAGCTTCTCAGGATGAGTGGCCTTAAGAGTAGTGGGAGCAGTTGGAGAGTAATCACTGCAAGAACCAAGCCACAGGGAAGGAAGATGAGACTGATCACAGACATCACAAGCATAGCCCTCAGAATAGAAGAAACAACAGTAGGGCTGTAGGAAGAAGGAAGCAGTGTGGCACACAGACCCATTGCTAGGCAATGACGACCATTTCTATATGACAACTTCATAAATATGCAACAGTACCGGAGCTGTTGCTAGGCAGTGGCCCATGCTCAACAGACAAAGTACTGGCATTTCATTATGTGGTCTGCTCTGAGGCTATATCGCTCGCCTGACCAAGTTCAGTTAGTGCAGTGGAGTGAAGTGAGTTGATCACTGAGCAGTCAGTCAGTCAGTCAGTCAGAGGACTGCTGTAGTTAAGTGAGCTGCTGCTGTGAGAAGCTGGTAACTGAGGCACGGGCAGATCAGGAACCCAGAGGAAGGGGAACATCTGCTAATAGAAGCTGTTACCAGAAGATTGGTGAACACTTAGTACATGCTGCAGTAAACTGCTGAGCATGTGAATTAGTGATAGCACTATAGTGATTTGCAGTCACGGATCTGTAAGAGTTTGATAAATCCGACTACCAATCCAAACCCCATCTGTAGTCATTCTTATATGTGACAGTATGTTAAGCATCCAATGAATGGGGTTCTTACTGAGGACGTACCAGTGTGTGACATGTCAAGCAAGGGGTGCACACCCTAACACATGAAAGCATTCTATCCACTTTCAGTTGCATTTGTTCTCCTACTTCAATTTCAACTGAAGACTAAAGCAAATAAAAAGTAAAAAGCAAAGCTATCCCTGTAAGAGGCTGTGAAGGCCCATAGGGTTGTGAGACATTGAGGGTCCCACATTATCTAGACAATCGGCTCAAAGATGGCAGTAATGTTGTCAGTCTTACGCGCCGGCTGCGCTTTATGCCTGAGGAAAATTATTTACTTAATTCCTGGTACTCATTTCTGTTAGAGGCTGAGTCGACCACAGGGTCACAGTGCGGCTGGAAGGATTAGGTCAATTGAAAAAATCCAATGACCTCATCGGGACTTTAACCCGCAACTAAAGCAAATACACAAAATAAAAAAAGTACTTGCATGAGAAAGTCAGTATGCAGAAACTGGGACGTCTAAGGGCAAAGAGCTGACACTTAAAGACATTTGACTTTGAATGACAAAATTACTTTAACATGTGACATTTTCCATTATTTTTTTCTTTTTTTGTTAAAGGAGTGCAATCTTTATAAGATGGGTTTGCTTCGCCAGCCATCGGATGTAGACTGGTTACATTTGATGGACCTGACAGAACAGTCTTCATATTTTAATCAGATGCCAGAAGAGGCACTTTCTGGAAACTTTTCTCCCTTTAATCAAAAAACGAGATTGAAGAATGCCCAGCATATGTCTCAATTTCACAACACTCTTGTCATAAACTTAATACACTAGATTAAATATCATAAAGTATTATGTGAATTTGTCACAAAAAATCGTTTCTACCACATTTCAGTTTTATATATATAACTGAAAGACTAACCACAGCAAATATTCACAATCCACGCAAAATATATGCATTTATGGCTGACTTGAATAAACCGCTGCTTTATAAACACAAAAATATAAAAGAAGAGCAACTATAAATGTCTGCTACACACGGTTCTCAATCCGCATTATTAATACAACTTACAACATACATTTCAGTAATTCATATATACATTACCGCCCACAATTTGAAGTCTGCAGTTCTAGGATATAAGAGCTCTGTTACCAACAGCAAATACATGACATGGCATTCAGGCACCATAAGTTGTCATGGCCACAAGTTCTTTCCACACTTGCCAAGGGATAAGTGTGTAAGTGGTGCTGTGGCCCTGACCGTTGTCAGTGAATGATGGATACTGCACGTCCACTATACTGGCGGTCACCCACTTGAATAACTCTGAAGATGGAGGCAGCGTTACACTGTAGTGCTACTTTTGTACCACCCAGTATACTCATTATATAGAAATGTGCTACTCTGTTTGGTATTTGAGTTGCAACTGACCTGTACTTGTAACATTTATAACTTGTATGTTTATGCTCTGTTCCACAGTGTTTGAGAGATAAAGGAAACAGCTTCAGACAGGATGGCAGATAAGATACACCATGAACAAAAACAGAAATGCTTTTCAGCCTAACAACTATTTTTAAAAATAACCAACAAGCAAGAAAACATTCTTCTTCATTGCAAGCAAATGTAAATTGAGTTTTATTTATACTCTGCACACCCACAAATGATCCTGCAAATGTGTACGGCCATGCCTCATACTGACAACTGTTTATTCCAACTCTCAAACATCGTGGATTAAAGAATAGGTCCACCTGTACCTGCTTTTGGGTATCCCTCGTTTTGAAGTGTGCTAATTTGCACCAGGTTCTGCAACAGCAGGGAAGACAGCTGGGAACATTAACACAGGTACATCAACTAAGCACCATCATAGCATCCATGAACAAAGAATCATTACTACTAACTCCTACCCTTCATTTGGTTAAATTTCAAAGTTCAAGCCCAAATTTATAACTAAATGCAACAAAATACTTGTTCTAGCTATAACTTTATTACTTACTTATGGCACTGAGCCCTTCTTGAGAAGCCAGATCTGCAGTTACTCAAGAAATTCCCGGCATTTTATGGAACCCAAAGGTTCACAAGAGCCCTCCACTGGCCCCTATTCTTAGCCAGATCAATTCAATCCATACCATCCCATCCTATCTCTCTAAGATGCATTTTAATATTGTTCACCCATCCCCACCTTGGTCTTCCCAGTGGTCTCCTTCCATCAATAGCTATAACTTTATATGAGTCATAAATCTGAACTCACTGCCTATTATTTTCATCTGGGTTGTGACAATGTGAACTGATGCCCTGACAAATGCTGCTTTCTTAGGGGGAGGGGGGTTAACATGAAGATGTAGGCCACCTCCAAAACACTGATTCCAACCTACAAAACTAAACTGAATCATATCCCAGAAACTCAAATCTAATCTAGAGCTGGCAACACATACAAGTTTCAAGCTATTACAGAAAATAAAGTATCTTGTTAGTCCTTAAAGTCTGCCACTGATCTGACAATGGAAGTACAATTTTCTTGGAAGAACTGCATTTCATGTGACCCCTCCAAGCGCTGGCCATTTCGTGCACAAAGTGCCTGTGGATTTGCCCCAGACGGTGTACTGATGTGTTTCTACAATTCTCAGAATAAGCAGACATTATATCCCCAAAAAACACTAACCCACTGGTCTTTAACGTTTTCTGTGAGGTATGAATTGAATCATTAAACACAATTCAGCTAAATTTGAGGCTTCAAGGACTCAATTCTGCTCTGGAATAAGAGGTCAAGTTGTACCCATGCTAAATTAAGGAATATACCATGGAGACCTGCTGGGGAGTGGAGATATAGCTCCATCATTCTTGACCTAGGCACTAGATGGAGGTGAGTGGTCAGTTGTCACATACCAGCTGCTTTACTGCTGGGGAAAGAGCCAGTACCCATTGGATAGGAGGCCAGGTGAGCTTCAGAGCCAGTCTGGATGCTGTGAAGAGAAAAACATTTTGCCCTTGTCTAGAATTCAACCCTGATTGCCCAGACTGTACATAGTTACTATACTGACTGCACTATCCTGGGCCCTCTGCTCTAGAATAAGCGAAGAAAAAACAGAGAGGCTAAAAACGAATAGCCCAGCTCAGCAAGTACAACCCGATTACATAAAAAGAAAATACTCTTAGGAGAAACAATGAGATTATCAATAAACTAGTTTAAAAAATAAACAGCCTAGGAGCAGACGTGACCACCTCCGATTTCAATGAGATTTGCCAGCACGCTTTGATCTGGTAACTGTCATAATTGTGAACCTGTACCCTCATACAGAAATTAGTTTCAGATACTTAGCATTTTGAAAAACCAAATCTGTTTGAATCACTAAAGTTAACAGCTCTGGCCATAATCATTCTTACACAGAATTAAAGCTCTTGAACATGACTTTCTTTCAATGTCCACTTACAGCTCTCTTTGTCACCATGGAAGTCTTACCTTGATATGAATCTGGAGTTAGCTGGCTTAGGCTGTGCATTTTCTATACCCAACCTTACCCTTGAAGAGAGAGTTGCTGAGGCCATTACTTTGCAGATGATGGGCCACCTCCAGTAAGATACCTAACAGACTGCCTCATCAGCAAAGGAACACATCCTGCAAATTATTGCAGTCCCAGTTTAAATACAACAAAAATAAACTACTTCCAGTATTTCACAAGCAAAGAGAAGCTTGTGTGTGTATAACTCCAACTCTTATAGTCAATTCTTACAAATTTCAGTATAAATGTAATGGCATTTATTCACATTAAATGCTTGTCATATTTCCAACCTATAAATTAGAATGTGAGGAGGGGGTCATAATGTAGGTGGCATTTGGTTAATACATGGCATACCACAGGGTTCATGTACTTGTATGTGGTCTGACAATAAAGTTCGCAAACTTATCGCAGTAAAAGTGCTACATACCTCATTGCTGAATTATCATTGTGGTCGCCTTCAAAGTACTTCCCTTGGGAAACTATGCACCGATGCCAGCGCCTAGTCCACCCTTCAAAACAATTTTGGAACTGGTTTTGTGGAATGGCTGTCGCATTACTCCTGATGTCATCATTGTCATCAACATGTTTTCCTTTATCTTCAGGAAGAGAAATAAATCATTGTGGGCTAGATTCGGTGAATAGGACAGTTGTTTACTAGCTAAAAACTTCCCACAGACAGTGTTGTGACGCAAGATCCAGGAGTTGCTGGCAAAAAGTTTGGATCATTACTACCTAACTTTTTCATGCAGCCTTTTCAGTACTTCCAGATAGTAAACTTGGCTGACTGTCCATGTGGTACAAACTCATAATGAACAATCCCTCTAATATAAAAAAAAGTTAGCAACACTGAATGTTCAGACTCTTGATTTGGACTGATGGAACTTTTTTCGTCATGGAGAATTGGTACTCTTTCATTGTGCACTTTGCCATTTCATTTCAGGGTTGTATTGGTAGACCCATGTTTCATCACCTGTGATGACATGGCCCAAAATTTCATCTTGCCTCTACAAAAGGTCTTGGCAAATTTTGACTCCTTTGCTTTTGTTCTTTGGTGAGCTCCTTTGGGACCATTTTTGCATAAATCTTCCTCATGTGAAGATTTTCTTGTTTCTCTGTTGATGTTCACTTGCTATGCTCGACAGTCAGCTGACATTTTTCACACACAATTTGACAAATTTTTACATTGTTTTCTTCAGTTCTGCTCGTTGCTGGCCATCCTGATCTCTCTTCATCAGCGACACTTTCTCTTCCCCCAATAAAAAAAAGTATCACCTACTTGTAACCTGCTGTTTTCCCTGTAAACTTGCACTAACATCTCTCTGATTTTGCTTCCACTCTTGCCAAGTTTAACAATTTCATGTTTGTTTGTTGGTCTAATTCAAGCTCCAACATTCTCTCCATGGCACACCAAAACACACTATGACAATAGACGCCACTCAGAGAGTCTGCCAGAGATCAAGAACACAGCTGTAAAACACTGATATGCCAATGTCACTGAACCATACTGAGGTTCCTGTCCACTGCTGCCATAGCAAGGACATGGTGGCGAGTTTGCAAACTTTATTGACATAGCTCGTACCACATTTTCTGCCTTTAGGGAGCACTAATGTCACCTTATGCCGGAATAAGACAATATTTATAAGCCAATTCTTCAACAGGAAGGTAAGGACAATGGAAGCTCATAGGGTTGTGAGACGCTAAGGCTGCCACATTTTCTGTAAAGAATCAGCTTGCAGATGGCAGTGAGGTTGTCAGACTTATGCACCAGCTTTAACAGAAAGACAATAGGACATTTTCAAATACAGTCTCAAAGAAATATCACATAGCCACAGAGGCAGATGCAAGTGAATGTGCCTTCCAACAGGTCAGAAACATTTCAAATGCGAGAGTTGCATTTAATATTGTGACATGACTACTTATTGTGGGAATGGCTCCACAAACAAGTGAACTGTCACTATGCAACAACTTCCCAACACATCAGTGACAATAAAGGAACTGCTGAAAATGGGGTCTTCTATGCAGTCCAAGCTAAGGCAAGAGCAACAGAGCAAGAGACGTTAAGGCAACTTGGCCAGTTAACGTCATGAGCTGGGAGATGGTAGCCAGCCAGCAGTGACATAAGCATGACAGCTGAAAATTCTCCATTATGTAATTTTCACCAACCTGATCACTTCCTTTCTCACCTTTTTCAAATATTCTCATCAGCATCCCATTCTCAAACATTACCTCCCTTCAAGTGGGGATCTTAGTTTCAACCCTTGTAAAAACTGCGTGCATGATTAATTTTGTACACTATTTTTACGTTCTGGTACAGCATAAGAGAATACAAAGTAAATACCATCACTGGAAAACATGCTGTGGCAGAAGCATGGGTAAACTTATGGATAGTTGACTTGTGTCACATGAACGCCAATCTGTCGGTGCTAGTTGGAAAAATCATAGGTGAACTGCAACACAAAAATATGTAAAAGAACTGTGGAAGAAAATGTGCAAATACTTCCATTTACCAACTGCGGCAATACGTGTTCTTTCGAAACGTTTATAACCTACCATACCATATAATATCAAATTCCAGAAGACCGACGTCTCATTATTCATTAACTTACGAACATGACATAAAAAATACAAGCTATTAGACATGGAAATACACATTCCAACATGTGGCATTTCAATATTGCTGTATAGAAATTTACTAGACCGAAAGTAAATATTCATAATAACTGTCAGAGAACATCATTCACAACAATACGTACAACTAAATTACACATTTATTACGGAATCGTTCAAAAACCTTCAGAAACGCCTTTCCACTACCACTACCTTCGAAGTGCCATTTTGAAAAGACTAGTATAATACACGGCACACATATTCAGATGAAAAGCAAATGGCTATTGGTCGGAAGTGAATGACGTCACATCCGAACCTCAGAGAAGATAGGCGCTACGCAAGCTACTATCTCTGCCGATCCATGTGCACTGCACTAGCGATATCACTTGGGGTTAATTGGTAGGCACTATTGGTCCTTTTGGCGAATGTTATAAAAACATTATAAAACAATGCGTTTTGAGACTTTCGTCCACTCAGATATAAGAGTTTACATTCATAGTGCCCTAAAGCTGCAGTCTACCAAATTAATTCAGTCCACGCCTTCACTTGTTAGAGGAACTTTCTCTAACCTCCCACAATTTTATACCTCTTTGGTCCAAATATTCTAAGCACCCTCTTCTAAAATATCCTCAGCCTATGTTCCACCCTTAATGTCAGAAACAAATTTTCACATCTATACAAAAAAACTGGTAAAATTAGTTGTAAATTTCTACCTTTTACATTTTTACATACTATATGAGAAAACAAAATGATCTGAACTAAATGGTACCAAGCATTGCTGGAAATCTTAATTTTCGTATGAATCAAATTTGATTCGTTACTGCCCAAATATTTTAACTTCACCATATTTTCAAAGGACCTATTGGCTACCTTTGCCATGATTTTGCCCTTCATTCTTGTTATCGCAATATCAACATATACTTTCCTTTCTTCGTGTTTACTTCTAGACCTTGAGAGAGTGAAGTCACAACCTCCACCCTCCCTCCTGTTCGGGTTAGAACTGCTCAGTCCTGTCTGGGAGTTGCTAGAGTGATGAGCGAACAGAAGGTGCCGCGGAGCTTGGAACAATGCATTGTGATCAAATTCCTCATTGGAGAAAACGTCCCATCAGGTGAAATTCACCACAGACTTCAACAATAGTATGGGGAAGTCTCTCTCTCATGGACTCATGTGTTTGAATGGTATAAGAGCTTGAGAGAGGGCAGAGAGTGCGTGCAGAATGAACTGCATGATCGTCGGCCGCAAACATCCGTCACCAAGCCAAACATTGATCGTGCAGACGCACTTATTTGTGAGAATAGGCGCATCACTATCAAGGAACTTGGAGCAACGCTGTCCATCAGTGTTGGTAGTGTAGAATACATTGTGAAATACCACCTGCACTATTGCAAGATGAATGCACGGTGGGTACCACACACTTTGACGGACATGAACAAAATGGTGCACATGCAAGCTGCCAGTCATCTCCTACAGCAGTTTGAAGACGAAGGTGAAGCATTTTTGAAGTCTATAGTGACCACCGATCAAACGTGGGTGCACCACTTCATTCCCGAGTCCCAGCAGTCATCACGTGAGTGGCAGCATACCAGTTCTCCCAAACCCAAGAGCGCGGCAGAGCATTGGGCAGGAAAAGTAATGGCAACGTTCTTCTGGGACTGGCAGGGGGTTATCCATGTAGACTTTCTGACAGATGCCAGAACAGTCAATGCAGTTTATCACTCAGACCTCCTGGCAACAGATATGAAGGAAAATGTCCGATCCAAGCAGAAGACAGGTGGAAAGTGGGTAGCCTTTCTTCAAGACAATGCATGCTCCCATACAGCCAAAACAATGGAAACCCTCCAGAAATTGAAATGGAACCTTCTGACACATCTGCCATACAGTCCCGGTCATATTTGAACCACCTTGTACACGTGTATGTTATTTCCCTCCTTTTGATGTTGGGTCATCCATCTTAAGTGTCCATTGGTGGCAAAATCTACATCCTGAAGTAACCAGGCTGTGATGCCAACACTGATACACACCTCAGGAACAGGTATCTTGTAACACATCGAAAATTAGCTGGGCATATTTTTCAATCTACCCCATTTATGGTCCATGTAGAACGTAGAAGGCCCCAGAGTTCCTGCTCCCGTGCAGGGAATGACTCCCACATATCCAGATTTTGAACTATCTGCCCAAGGACTGGCTTACAAAACTGTTCCATCTCTTTAGTATACCATTAGGTATTGACTTTTCCAGAAATAATTTTATCGACAATGTATTTCGCTTCAGTGCTCAGAATGGCATAATGCCTTGAAATGATCAGCTTATGGAATGATTCAATCTTAGTACGGCATCACATGTTGATTTCTTCAGAAATAAACCCATCTACAGTGCATTTTGCATCCACCTATGGAACACTTTCCATACAACGCTTGGGTGGATAGAAGGTTGGCTTACAGAACTAAGCCAGTCATTCCTCTTCATAATCCCAGTTATAATGTACTTTTCCACACCTGAAAACCTCAAGCCCAAAGGGTTAATTGGAAGTATCAAGTGTTTTTAAAGGTAGGGTATCTCACTCAGAGCATGGAAAAGGTTAAAGGAAATTAACTATAATATCTTGGTGACTGTAATTTATATCATGAACAGATTAACTATATTTTATTCTTACAAAATTCATTACAAATTTTCAAGTACATATTATGTAAAAGGTTATCCTTTCACAAAGATAAAGAAGTACTGTTTGCCCCATATTGAAGACCTCTGAAAGATTTACACAGCCTCTTGTAAAACATTTAACAAAATATACAAAGAAAACAAGCATGATACCACATAAATACCTATATCCCATTATAAATATTTCAAAATAAGTAACTTGCCAGTAGTATACTCTTTGGACCATTACATTATATTGGTATGAATATAGAGCACTGAACCCCATTTAATACCAAGTGGAGACACAGATTTCAGCCTATGTTACAAATTGATACTGGCAACAAAATGAGCCATAGGAAGTATCAATTTTCAGATATAAACTTCAGTCAGAAAATCTGACCATAATATAAATGAAAAGTCTTGTTAAAAATGTAAGAACTCTTTGCATACTGGACATATATAGTACAGTGAAACCCTCACTTAAGGTTTGTTTGGGAGCAGTGAATCTGAACATTAATTTGAAGAAAATCCTAAATGGAAGTAATTTATAACTGAGATAACAGAAGACTAGGAATCAATGAAACTCAATGCTAAATAAGGGAAAACCTCAACTGAGGAACATTAAATGTGGAGTTCCACTGTATATGAAATTCATAAATATAATTATAATGTCAGCATTATTAAACATATCTGTATTTAATTTCAGTTTCCATAATCTCTGTCATCCCATGCTGCAACATATTTTAACTGGAACACAAGATAGTGCACAAATAATAATAATACAGGCTTTATTGCAGTTTCCATATGAAAGCCAAAGTCTATACATATACATTATCAAGATTCACAGTATTTTTAAGAGATAAAAAACATCAGGCAAAAGACCTGAAAGGAAGAACCCACTCACGAGACCTAGACACAGATGGGAGGAACAATAATATGAGAAATCATAGATGAACATGGTTTGAGGTTATGAACTGGATTTAACTGGCTCAGGAGAAGGTCCAGCAGTTCATTTTTTTGAACAAAGTGATGGACTGTTTTATTTAAATAGTTGAGTGATAATTAGTTCCTCAAGAAAACTGCTCGCCCCACGGAGTTGCTAAGAACATATTTCAGAAGTGTGCAATTACTTGGAACAGATAATTCTGATCACATTTTTTAAGGGTACAATAAACCAATTTTCTATATCTCTGGAAATGAATGGCTATTTTTGATTACAGCATATATTTTGACTCACATCTACATGTATAAACAGACACTGCTATTTCAGTAACACAAACAAAAATTGGGAATTATATGACAAAAAACCCCTTTTAAGGTTTCCTCACACAATAGCAGATTGGAACCTAAACTCAGGAAAATCTTAAAAGGAAGAAATATAATTCTATGATTAGTGTTGATGGATAACTGAAACTGAATATCAAAGAAGGAACAACCTTCAATCAAGAACATTAAATGAGAGTTCCACTGTATTTGGAAACTGATTAGCTGCAAGTATACTTTGTAGAGGGCTAGTCATAAGTACCAAACTATATTGCAAAGTGCAATTTACATACCTTGGGCACAATAAACAACACTAGAAACAACAGTGTAAAATAAGGCTGCTTGAAAGATACATAAATCCCCACGCTACTACCTACTTGAGAACGCTGCAAGGCTGCTGTAATTGCAGTGTCAAAGACGAGCGTAGAAACACACAGTTGGGTAAAACAAATTCTGGAACCCAGGATAAATAGCACCATACACAGCTTATACACTTTACCAAATGAAAGTGGTCCACTGAGTAAATTACATATGATGACAAATCAGTAACGGTCCTTTAAGTACAAGCCAGCAAGTCCCAAAATTGGGGCACCAGTGGCATCATTTGGGAGGTCCCCACCAGAAGCAGCGATGTCAAGATGTGAGTATTTCAACGGTGTTTTAGACTCTGATCCATGCTATAACAGAAACATATATGGCACATCTCTGTACTCAGTTCTCAGCTACAATAAGATAGATTATGACTGGGGATATAAACAAGTTCATGCAGTCAGTACTCTACTGTTTCTTTCAGTTATGTAATTGACACTAAAATGAGTGGCTGAATAACTGAGAATGTCGATAATAATAGGGACATTTTTTATTAACAATTTGCGGACCAGCAATTTAAATATTTAAATCACCCTGGGAACCAGCATTTTTAAACCTACTACCCGAACTCGCGCACTGTTCACTTTAAAAATATAAAATCTCCTAATTAATTTTATGATCTAAAATTTTTGGAGAACACTTACCAATGCTCCTAGAAGTGCTTGAGAGTGTGATATTTCTGGAAACATTCCCCTTTGTGAAGTGGCATTACAAAGAACTTGCAAATGTAGGCAGTCATACTCCTTTTTTTTTTTAACTCCGCAAGCATGGCATTGCCTAGAAGCATGCTTCCCCTTGGAATGTTCACTCTTCACAATTTTCATGAGGGTATGATTCCGCATATCACCTGAGAGTTGCCCAAGGGGGTCCACATGAGGTCTTTGGGAGTTGATGGGCCCGGTCGCATTAAGTCTGTGTCTGACTCTCGTTCTGCCACCACCATCTGGTCTGTAGCCCAGGTCTTTGCCACATTCATCAGAAATGCTTTGTATTTAAATTCTGAATCAGGGTTTAGATTTTTGTAAACCAAAAATGAATTTAAAATAGCACAATTTATATAAGCCACAAGGCAACTTTGTTTGTCCACTTTATTGTTTTCCTAGGAAGAGAATAACAGACCAAATACTGATCGTCTCTATAAACTCCCTTCATGAACATATTATACTCAGAAATATAAACAGGCTTCTTTACTTGTCCATGTCTCCTTTGAACACCAACCATGCTTGAATTGTGGAAATCATATTCACAACACGAGTATCCCTCCAGAACTGAAGAAGAATATCCCCCTTCCTCCTGAATGTGGTTTCACCACATTTCAAAGATTTAGATTCCTCTTTCAGATCTGGAGGAAGGCCTCTGTTCACCCTAATTGTTCCACAAACACGTATTTTTCTCGAAAGTAGGTGTTCTGCAGTTGCCACACTGTTATAATAATTGTCTTGATAGACATGGTAATTTTGATCAAGATAGGGTTCCAAAACGGAAACAATAGTTTCTTGTAATTTTTTGCCTTCACCAGAATAAATTTCTAAATTTCCAATATAGCCTGAAGTGCTTTCAGTAACTACACGAACAAGTAGGCCATACTTTGTAAGTTTCCCAGGATTATATGTTCGAATATGAAGCCTTCCCCTCCAAGGAATCACAGATTCGTCCAAAGACAGTTGTTGGTTTGGCTTATAAACAGTCTGAAATTTCTGAACGAAAAAGTTCAATAAGGGCTGAATTTTGAAAAGCCTGCTTGTCGATTGTGGTTGCAGTTCATTATCACTGAAATGCAACCACCACCAAATTTGCTAAAATTTCTTATGGCTTATTAGTTTGCCAAAAATTAGAATTTCTAAAAATGGATCTGTTGACCAATACTCTTTCAGATTATCCATCCTTGTATGGCCCATTAGAAAGATAACGGCAAAAAAATTTTTCATTTCTGCTGAAGTGACATCCACCCACTTCAACACCTTATAACTTCTGTTATACTCTTCACGGTGTTGGAGATAGTATGTTAGTTTCCTGACTTAACATGTCAAAGAAAGTATCTCCAAAAAACAGTTCTGCTACTTCAGACACTTGCGTTGGGTCCGATGGAATCTGTTTCACCCCCGGATTTCCAGTAAACTGTCCCAAAGTAGGCGTTTTGTCTACTTTTCCCCATGTGGCTGTCCCCGCAATATTACTACCCGCATTTTCATCAGAGCTACTTTCACTTTTACTGTCTGTGGCCCCAATTCCTTGTTGTCCCCTGTCACTGCCACTGTCTGAGTCACTATCACTACTCCTGTCACAAGGCACGTCAGACAACTCATCGGAGAACAAGTCAGATATTTCTTGTTCTCCGAGAGATCGCTTGGTCTTCAACCGCTTTCGTCCTTGATCCATATTGCACTACTTACTGCCTGGTATATACAGCTTGAAGACGAACAAAGGCATTTTCCTTTGGAGTGAGATAGGAAAACAGCGAGGTCATGTTACTGACTACTAAGCAAACATTCGGGAGGTCTATTATGCACCAGTTATGCATCTGCATGGCACCAGACCAAGGGTATAGTGTGCTGCAACATAATGTGTCCTAAAATCATAATATTATGTGACCGGTCCGCCACATTTAAAAGCGAAAAGCATATTATGCAACCGGTCCACGAAGTGTTAATTACACCTCTATTAGTTATAAAAGACTTCACATCTGCAACAATATTAAATGCTTATAAGAAATAACATAGATAAACTTTGGCCAGTATTATCAAAGAAGCACTGTCAAAGGCCTCTGAATTCTTCTAGTTATAATTATGTTTGAAGGAATTCCTTTAGCAGACACGTAATTGACATTTCGGGTAACAAACACATTACAAATTTGAGTGACCTAAACCACTTTCTAATTCACATAAATTAGCAAATAAAAGTTTTGATTTTTATGCAGAAATCATATTCCTATCCACTGAATTCTACATCAGTAAACATTTAATGGGCCGGTCACAGTAGCCGAGTGGTCTAAGGCATGTACTGTCTTCGCTCGCTTGGAAACTGGGATCATGGGTTTGAATCCCACTCAGGGCATGGATGTTTAGTTTGTGTGTGCGCGCGTTTTTCTGTGTTTGTGTACAGGTAGAGGCCTTGCGATGAGCTGATCACCCGCCCAAGGAGTCCTACCGAATGTGTAAGATCTAGAAAAACTGAAGTGAACAGAGAAGTTCATGGCCCACTGGGGCTGTAGTGCCAAGGGAAAAAAATGGTTCTGAGAGTAATGACCTGAAACAATTAAGTAGGAGCAGAACAGTAATCTCTGTGGCATGAAAAGGAAATAAAAAACATCCAAGTTTGGCCTCCAATATGAAAACTCAGCCACTGTTACCTTATCAAGTCCAGACACCAACATCAAAAATCCGGCAGGTCCTTGATGTCCACGAGGTGTCCTAGTGGAAGGCAAGTTGTTGGCTTGAAATACATCATCACCCATTCCTTTACCTTAAAACAGAGAAAATACAACCCTCTCTGTGGCGTATAAATCAAGAATAAATCCTATCAGAACACAGTGACAAGAGTAGTTCTAACGGGTTCTGACAATGGTGTATCAGACTTGGGATTACTGTGTTTTTGGACTTCGTCCATTGACAAATATTCAAAATAACACAAAAGAATTCAGCATTTTGGAAACTAGATCTCTTTCCATCCTTGGGTGGGGGATGGGGGAGACATACTCTGATGGATCTGTTAGAAAGAACTAGGTCTAGTGACTGAGGTTCACTTTCTAATGGACCCAACATAGTAGATGTCTTCCACTCCTCATCTTAGGAAGGAAACAGATTCAATTTCTGAAACGCTGTATTTATCAGAATACTGGACAACAGACAAAGTTAAAAAAAAACCAGTAATCTTGAATACTGGCAAAAGTATTATGTGTGAAATTTAAATTTTCATAAAGGAAACAATCTGGGGGTGATATCTGCACCTGAATTTGTAAAAACACAACAAAATAAGCCGTCAAATTAAGCATACTATTGTATGAACATATGTTATGCATGGAAGGCAACAGGAATCATCTGAAAGATATCAAATTAATGACCGCTGGGATGAAAAAGGGCAAGGCGCAAAAGATGAGGCAAATGACGATCAAGAGAGCAGAGTATGGAAACAATGGACAAGGATATGAGAGAAGCACTAATGGGAGGACAACAAAGAGTACAGACAACTTACATGATAAGGACATTTATAATTTGTACTCTACAATTAATGTTGTTACAGCAATTTAAGAAAGTGTAAGACAGTGAATGATGATGCATGCAGCAAATGAAAGAATTATAGAAAAATGTAAATGAAAATATCATAGAAAACCTGGATGTAGATGGGAAGATCATATTTTATTCTTGGGGTTTTAATAATGCTGTTTCAACTGCAGAAGTTATAAAGACTCATTAATGGCAAGCATGGAATTTGCGTACCATATAAGCAGTAAATTCTCTGTTATGTATGAATGGATCGTCCAGTTTGCAGAATAACTGCAGAAATTTCAAAACAGCCTCAGTTATTGATTTTGCTTCCAACAATGATTTAAATTTTACCCATGGCATTTCTTTCAGTGATATGTGTCAGTGACACTTTACACTGCATAACGAATTGTATGGACATCAAAGGAAGTGGTCATAGCCTAAACTGAGGTAGTAACTTCACATTTGTGTGTGTGTGTGGGGGGGCTAAGAAAAGCCACAAAATACTGGATTTAGGATAACATGTATCCTTGCAAAGATTCATACTGGGTACCTCTTAAATACAAGCCACAGGTGTTACTGTTTGACCCAACCTGCTTGACTGAACGTACTAACTGTTGCGTGGATGTAAGAAATTTCTAAACCTGCCACATGACCATTAAATATTCCACAAAGGCTTGGAATCTGTTAATTTCTTAGTTCAATTTTTTTTAAACAGAAGTAGGTTAGAAGTGCCTCTGTAAAATGAAGCATGAATAATGAGGCCAAATCTGATTAATTCACAATACTCTCCAATTATTTGTATTTCAGTCAAGAATAATACTTAACATTTTAAATCCTGAACTAAATCTCAACCTGATGGTGTAGAATGAAGTTCTGGATATACGTGGCGGTTTTTATGGTGAAAAAAGCCATGGTATCATCATCACTTTGTAAGCAGACAACCAGACAACATACACATAAAATACTACACTCCATGGAGTTTAGTCCGCAAGTGAACTATACCGATTGAGAGACCGCCGTTTTTCAGCAAAGTTAGTGCCAACTTTTGCAGATAGAGGGTGTTGCGTGGTCAGCACAACACATTTCCATGGCCGTTAATCTCAGTTTTCTAGACCGAAGCCGCTACTTTTCCATTCCAGTAGCTCCTCAGTTATCCTCATGAGACTGAGTGGACCTGTTCCAGACCCACTACTTCTCAGAAAATCTGGTAATGCGGGGAATCGAACCCAGGACCTCTGGATCTGTAGCCAGGAACTCTGACCACTAGACCACAGAGGAGGCCCCAACATACACATATTTTTGTATAAAATGGGGCTGAACTGTAGGTCCCCTCATAATCACAAATTGCACATGCAATCCCACTGGACACCATGAATCACATGGTACCACATGCAAGCATTTAGGTTTTCTCAAAACATGAATAGGTCACCTTTGGCATCTAGTTCTAATACAATCTTAATTCACAATGCTAAGCCCTGTTGCACTGCCAAGTTTAAAGTTTATTAACCTCTGTCTACCAGTAACATCTACAGCAAAAGGATCTCTACCTACAAGCTTTATGAAATGATCAGGCACAGCGGCATTTTTACCTTCTTGTTAAAACAGTTCATTTTCATCACGTTACTCAGCTTTCCCCTGAGATTCTATTAATCTTTCAGCTGCCTTCTCATAAATCGGGCATGTCCAACTTCAAACAACTGAGGGACCATATTATACTATAGGTACCTATACACAAGTTGTGTTGTAAATAATATATTTCTTTCCACTACACAAACACAAATATCTGCCCTACAAAGATAAAATATATAAAACACTAGCATAAGAATAAGGTAAAAGGTAAAGTTATCCCTTTAACAGGCCATGAAGGTTCCCACATTTTCCAGGCAGTTAGCTCACAGATGGTGCTGAGGTTGTCAGCCTCATGCGCCAGCCGCCCTTTACCCCCAGGAATATTCCTGGTACAGATTTCTGTTAGATGCTGAGTCGACCCCAGGCTGTAGTGAAGCTAGAAGGATTAGGTTAATTGAAAAAAAAATCAAATGACCTCATCAGGAATTGAACCCATGACCTTCTGGTTTGTAGCATAGTGCCTCAATCAACTACACTACTGCACGTCTCTAAGAACAAGGACTGAACCCACTGAGATAAAGAATACTTATTTACATTAAATGCTGAAAAGTCAACAGTGCTTACAAATCAGGTGCTGATGGTTTGCTACACTGTATCAATATTGCATATAAGCATAGTGGGGCATACTAATTCCATAAACCCTGTGGCTCAAGTCCACAAGTGACTACACCAACCGAGCGACCGCCGCTTGTCAGCGAAGTTAGTGCCAACTTTAGCTGATGAATCCCCATGGCCATGGCATGGTCTGGATGCTGTGGATAAGAGAAAGATATTTCCCCTGCCAGGAGTCGAACTTTGGTTGTCCAGTTCGTAGCCTGACGCTATACTGACTCAGCTATACCAAGTCCTTCTTTATAAAGTTATTTACTCTGCCATATATGAACCCATTTTCATGCCCCTGCATGCTGTAACATACCTGTGCCATCACTGTCTCCACTGTTTTGAAATAAAACCAGCACACCAGCACTGCTGGAACAAACTGAATGAAACCTCAATTTTATGAGTTGATTACTGGCAAGACACTCCCAGGTTCCCAATAATTTTTTACAGTGGGTCAATGCAGTTCTATGAACTTAACTGAAATGGCAATGTTCCTATACACATTACTATCTACATGTACCATGTCACTGTAAGAAAATAACAAAATTTGGCAAGTTCAAGAACTGCTATCATCACGCACACTTTCCAAAATACTAATATATTGAGATACATAAAGCACTCCCTCTACCGAAGTTATGAGATGTGGTCTCTTCTGTGAGGGAAGAACATATATTGAAAATTATTTGAAAACAAGCTAAGGTTTTGAAACAGTTGAAGTATGGCCACAATATGGGACAAAAGACATAACAAAGAAACTTTATAAATGTACAGAACTCAGCCAACATTAGGGTAAACAAATCAAATCAGAGGTTATGATGGCCTAGAAAATATGTTCAGATGAGCAGATAAGGAGTGCATACATAAATTTGATGGGAACACATGAAAAGCGGACACTCTGGAGAACAAGGTAAGAGAATATTACACAAAGTGTATCATACAGGATATTGTGATATGACATCTGAAAGCCAGAAGAAACTCTTTGCTGCTAGGTAACACCTCAATAAACAAGTTTCTAAAACAACAAACACATGACATGACGACAGAGGAATTACTGGAAGTCGCGTTTTCTATGCTGTCTGTGCTGATGTTATACGTGCGAAATATACACTTGACAAGAGGCCATGCATAGTCATAAGAGACACATCCATCTTCTTCTCAGTGTGGATGTCACATAAGGATTATTACCACAAGAGTTCAGTTGGAAAAAATCTCTGGCCATGGGCCTCATGGGGCCTGACGCCAAGATGAACTGATTGGCAGTAAACCAAAGTAGCTCTGACTTTGACTATGACTGAAAGCCAGTGAGGGCGAGTAAGTGGACAGTCATGGCTAGATGGACATGAGTTATGATTGAAATTGAAGGTTGAGTTAGTTGTGACACAGCTGCCAGCCAATAAGGACATAAGCAGAGGACAATGTTAGAATCTATTATCAGGCAACGGCTAGTGAAGATGGAGAAGTCTTAGTGTGTGCTGTAGTGTGAAGCAGAGTGTGTGAATTAGTGAGAGTGCTAAAATTATTCGTAGTTAGGACTTATTAGTGTTCAATAAAACTAATAACCAATCCAAACCTTGTATCTAGTCACTAACACATGACAATATGAATGGAAGTGAACTGGTTCAGGATTGGGTCCGGTAGTTAAGTTTTGGTATGAGTAGTCATGACGAACCTTTGGTACATTACCAGAGCTTTAGATAGATACCACCATTTATACCACACCCACACTCAATTAGAAACATTCACACAGGAAAATATAAGAGATCAGGAAAAACAAACTCACCTCTGTGGAAAGCGATGTCCTCCTTACGTATAGTGCTTATCTCCACCATGTCACCTAGCTCTTCACCAGCAGCCTGCAGCTGTTGTGCATGTAATGACTTCCTTGCTGGTCCGTTATCCATTACAATCTAACAACAAAAATTTGAAAACGGCTAGCTGTATGGACTGGGCCCAACTGGGTAGGTCTTACCTGAAGACGGAAACAGAATCCAGTCTCTGAAAACGTTTTTATAAGCATAAATAGGAGAATGGATAATGTCCAAAAACATAATATTTGTACTTAATTAAAATATGTTGAGTGGTTGTCAAATTGTTATATGTGGAGAGATAGAGAGAAACAGTGAAGCTTCTTAAATGTTGCGTTCTTTGGAATACGAGATGGAGTACATGTTCAGAACAACTTACTGAATATCCCGTTCCCACAGTGAGCACAGCATGTCCAGTTAAAGTGGCAATTGTAACAAGATGCGGATTAATGGCTTTTTCTGCAAGTTCTCTCATCTGGAATTATAAACACATCTTATAAATATATTGCATTCACATGAGGGTTACTGCCTTCTGGGATGTGACACCATGTAGTCTGGTAGATGTTCACCAATGTTCTCGAGGAAAAAAGCAGCCTCCTTCATCAGGATTGAAGTCTTATTCTCCTACTCGGAAACTGAAAGTCAGCACATTCCTATGATATGTCACTAAACATCTAACAGACTATATATATGCCATTATATCACAGAACACAGTAACCTTTACAGTCACTGCTGTGAGAACTACGAATTTCATATTTCATTCACACATTTTTATGGCATATAAAGCAAAATTTTATGAAGGTCACTGATAAATTTATGCCTTACATTGTTCAGTTTATGCAACTTCATCATATACACATAAAAACTATATTCTACTTAATACAGCAATGAAAAAAAAAATTTCTGTGTGGCCCTATCTCTGAAATCTGACTAGCTATTTCCTGGATGAAAATACTGAGTAACAAGCAACACTAATAAGAAAGCACAAGATTGTGTTTCCCTGTAGTAACTTTCTCTGGGTAACCACAAGGCAGAAACACAAAGTAACAGCAGAAATTTGCCTTACATAAAAATTGGTTCAATTAACAATTGACTTAACACATTGCGGACCGACGATTTAAATATTTAAACCACTACCCTAACTTGTGCACTGTTCACTTTAAAAATTAATATATGTCCTAATTAATTTTATGAACTATAATTTTTGGAGAACACTTACCAATGCTACTAGAAGTGCCTGAGGGTGTGATATTTCGATATTTCTGGAAACATTCCCCTTCATGAAGTGGTATTATACAGAACTTGCAAATGTAGTCATACTCATTTTTTTGTGAACTGTGCAAACACGACACTGCCTAGAAGGATGCTTCCCCTTGGAATCTTCACTTTTCACAATTTTCACGAGGGTATGTTTCTGCATATCACTCGAGAGTCGCCCTGGGGGGTCCACATGAGGACTGCATGGGGTGGGAGTTGATGGGCCAGGTCGCATTAAGTCTGTGTCTCACCCTGGTTCTGCCGCCACCATCTGGTCTGAAGCCCAGGCCTTTGCCACATTCATCAGAAATGCTTTGCACTTAAATTTCGAGTCGGGGTTTAGATTTTTGTGATTTTTTTATATTTTTTACTGTCCCCGCAATGTTATTACCCCCAGTATCGTCATAGCTACTGTCACTTTTACTGTCTGTGGCCACAATTCTTTGTTCTCCTGTCACTGCCGCTCTCTGAATCACCATTACTACACGTCTCACAAGCCAGGTCAGCTAGCTCATCGGAGAAGAATTTGTCCTTGTCCATACCCCACCACTAACTACTGGCTGGTACATACAGCTCAAAGAGCAGCAAAGAAAACAGCGAGGTCAAGTTACTGACAAGCAAGCACACATTCCAGAGTTTTATTATGCCATTGCAAGGTATAGTGTTACATCCTAACGTGTCCTAAAATCATGATATCATGTGACGGGTCCGCCAAGTTTAAAAGCCAAAAGCATGATATCATGCGACCAGTCCTCAATGTGTTAAGAACTGGCTCTGGACAAAACCTGCAGCTAATGGTGCTAGGCAGAATCTGTTGGTACCAATTCCTTCACCTGACATAACAGCTACAGAATGTGTACCTTACCTTACACAATACATCACCCAAGATCATCCTGCCCTCAGCATCTGTGTTACCAATCCGCACTCTCAACTTGTTGCGTGAAATGATCACCTCGTCAGCCACATAGGAGTCCTCACCTACACTATTTCGCACAAGAGGTAGGGCTCCTACTACTTTTATACCACGTGGCTTCAAGACTGACAATACCTAGAATAGACAAATCAACGAGAAAGTATTCATATATACATAAGTTGAAAATACTCATCTGATTATTTTAGACAACTGAACAGTATTAAATATTAATGGGGGGAGGGGGGACACTTATCTTGTGGGATGTTATGCTCTGCATTCTAGTAGAAGTTTACTGATCATCCTGAGGAATAAACTACCTCCAGCTTCAAAGTTAATGAATAACACATGCAGTGAACAGGCAAATCCCTCTGCTTAGATTATTCTTCAACCCTGAAGATGGAAGTAGTACATTTCTTCAAAATAATTGTGAACGTCTACCGGACTACATGACGTAACATCTCAGATGACGGTGTTGACAGTCACTTCCATGATGAATTTCAAAAGTGACATGGCTGTTGCTTATTTTAAGGTGACATTTCAGCATTTTCCTGGCAAGAATGATGGATATCCTGAATTGATTATTGGTCTAATTCTAATGACTGGTAGGTCACAGTGTTGGTATGTGTATACCTGCATGAACCCAGCCACTGCTGCAGCACCGCATTTGTCTCGCGACATGCCCGCCATGACTCCTCCTGCCTTAATGTCAGCTCCTCCCGTGTCATAGGTCACCCCCTTGCCAACCAAGTATAAGGTTTTATCCACACTGCCAGAGCTGGGTTCATACGTCAAGTACACAATTCGCCCATGATGTCGTTCAATATCTGCAGGAAACATAAATATATTAAAAGTGGTACTGAATCTATTAAGATACCCACTTAGCCCCATCACATCCATAATCACAACTATGAGATGTTGTGAACTGGCACATAATGTGTGAGAGGTTATTGTTCACTCAGCTTAGCGTTTCATTAAACTGTAAATTCTTTCTTTGTTCTACCACAGCCCTCTATAACAGTGACATATATTCATATCTGGTGGAGAAATATCTAACAAGCACTGATGTGTAATGCTGCTGAAGAGTTGAACTTTATTAAGTCTTGTGAGGGACAACTTATTTGAGAAAGCCACCTAGAACACTACAGCAACCTTAGTCATTAGATGATGCTTCACCTCAGACACACACTTGGCTGGACCTGGAATAAACAATTATGTTATATGATCCTGACAAGAAAAACCAGTGATTTAATAATTTAAAAATTATATTATATGATTAGACCAAAAACAACTGGAGAATGTGAAATGTTTTAAATATTTGAGTAGCTTGTTAACAGATGATGAAAGGAGTACGTGTGAAATTAAATCTAGGATTGCCATGGCAAAAGCTGCATTTAGCAAGAAGAAGAATCTTTTTACAAGCAAAGTGGACTTAAATTTGAGAAAGAAACTAGTGAAATGCTACATCTGGAGCATTGCTTTGTATGGGGCTGAAACTTGGACACTTAGGGCAGTAGATCAGAAACACCTGGAAAGCTTCGAAATGTGGTGTTGGAGAAGGATGGAGAAGATCACTTGGACCGATTATGTGAGAAATGAAGAAGTGTTATTTAGAGTCAGTGAGCAGAGGACTATCCTACACGAAATAAGAAAACGGAAGGCTAATTGGATTGGTCATATCTTATGCCGTAACTGCCTTCTAAAAGAAGTTATTGAAGGAAAGATAGAGGGGCGGATAGAAGTGACCAGAAGACGAGGAAGAAGGCGTAAGAAGATGCTGGATGACCTTGGGGACAGAAGAGGATATTTTCATTTGAAGGAGAAAGCTCTAGATCGCATCAAGTGGAGGAACTGTTTTGGAAGAGACTGCGGACCTGTCATCTTGACAGATTACAGATGAATGAATAAACTACTGTTCTTGATTTTATTACACAATTAACCAATGGATTTTTCAATCGACATAATCCTTCCAGCTGCACTATGGACTTGGGTGACTCAGCCTCTAACAGAAATGTGTACCAGGGATCTTCCTGGGAGTGAAGGGCAGCCAGTGTGTAAGGCTGACAATCTCACCGCCATCTGTATGAGTATGAGGGGCGAGCCATAAAACTGGCCCTAGCACTGCGATCTTCAATGGTCTAATCTGTAAGTTGACTGTCTAGAAAATGTGGGAGCCCTGACATCTCACAACCCTATGGGTCTCCACTTCCTATTACAGGGATAGCTTTACCTTTTGTGTTACACAGTCTTGCAGATGGTAAAAACAATTTCAGAGAAACACACTGCCTCAATCTTCAGGGCAGAAGTCACTTCTATCCTAAAGATGAAGGCAGCAGCCTACTCTGAAAAACTGACAGCCAATCAGAAGGGTACACAGTATCGTAACCCAGAATACTAGCCTCCCATCCTGTGGGTACTGGGGGCTCTTTCCTTTGGGGCATGAAGCTGACAACTCGCCTCCATCTAGTGCCAAGGTCAAGAATGGTGAACTGAAACCTCCACTCACCATGTGTCTTCAAGGAGTGAAGCTCAATTAATTAAGTACAAGGAGAACTTTGACTTAACTTATAATACTGCCTGGAACACAGAAACAAAAATGAAGGCCACCAAGTTGGTGTTAGCAGAAAGCGGCACTGGTTCTTCATATGATGTGCTTAATTAAGGAAAATGTGGTGACGACGTATAAGGGAGTGCGGGTACAACTCCATGCATTCCTAACCTCAGCACTAGATGAAGGTGAGAGGTCAGCTTCATGACCTGGCTGCTTTTGACCACTGGGTAAGTCTCTGGTACCCTTTGGACAGGAGGATGCATGGGCCACAGACCTGGTGTGAACACTCTGGAGAATGAAAAATCTCTGCTCCTGCAGAAATAAAGCCCTGCTTCATCACCCATTCATGCCACAGCCTAACCATTATACTGATTAGGCTATCTTAAATTCGCTTTTATAAAGTTCTGATCCTCATTATGGAGTTACAGTTTAACTATACTATCATAACACATATTTTTCTTCTTAAAAAACTGAACTTGCAAAAGTTGTAAAGCATCTTACTGCAAGAAACTAGGAGATTAAACATCATATGTCACATTAAACACTGTCAAGAAGCTTAAAACTGTTTGATGTAGCTTGGTGGAATTCATACTTCCAATTGATTACATTGACAAAAGCTGTTATATGGTGTGGTGGTGAGCCGGCTTCAATTACAGCACAAAGAGTACCTTTGCCAAGACAAATACAATGGAGTCCTCATGTAAGGTTTCTGTGGGACAATGGATTTGATCAAACTGAAGAGAAACCCATAAGAGAGGGAACTTCATTGATTTTCTTGAAATTTATTAACTTACATTCCATATTAATAATGTGTATCTGATACTTCAAATAACTGCATTTACTGGTATATTCTAGAAGGTACTCTATTCTCTAGGTAGTGGGTTCAAATCTCAATGGGGTCATTGGAATTTTTTCAATTGAGCTAATCCTTCCAGCTGCAACATGGACCTGGGGTAGACTCAGCCTCTAACAGAAATGAGTACCAGGATTCTTCCTGGGGGGTAAAGGGCGGTCAGCATGTGAGGCTGACAACCTTACCATTTTTGAGCAGACTGCCTAGATAATGTGGGACCCTCGTCTCTCAACCCTATGGGCCTCTGAGGCCTGTTACAGGGAGAGTTTTACTTTTTTTTTTTTTAACTCTGTTCAGTATCAACTATTTTCATGATGTCTATGCTTGGGAGTAAAGAGTGGCCAGTGTGTAAGGCTGACAACCTTGCCACCATCTATGAGCAGATTGTCTAGAAAATGTTGGAACCTCAACATCTCACAACCCTATGGGCCTCCATGGCCTGTTACAGGGATACCTTTACTTTGTTCCTTCGTAAGCCATTGCTATGGCTTCTGTTCTTGGAATTTCAAAATTGTGAGCTCTCAATCACATGCCATTGTCTCTTCAGTGTCAAACAGTATTTTAAACATGAAGCAGAATTGGTGAATGGGGATGGTCAGTACTTTCAGCAACTACATAAATGTACATACAGCCTTCAAGTGTAAAACATGCAACTGAACTCCAGACAGAACTCACTTCTTGCAGCCCTATCAACAGCTACAAACAGTGGATATTCCTCTTTCAGAAGTGCAAGATCACTGATCACTTCTATCTTTATATCGGTGTTTTTAAACACTTCACGAATGTACTCCTCAACCTTACGAGGCGCCATTCTCTCTGGATCAGCTCCACCAATATCACGAGCGACAGACCTGGTAAAATACAAACAAATAAATTCTTGCATTGAGGCATTTTACTTTCAATCACTGTCTGAACTGTATGTGACATTATTTGTGCGTTAAATATTGGTTATGCTTGTTAATTTCTTCTAAGTACTAGATCGTTTGCCTACTGTAACATAAATCTCTAACTTTGGCCCCTGAAAAAACTGTTACACACAATCCTCAATACAATGTTACCCCTCTTTAAGAAATTAATATTTGAAAAAACAGTTTCATAGCTATTTTACAAACTCTACACAACAATGCTGATAACTGATGATGTGCACATGTGTAGTTGAGGCAATATATTAAGTAAATTATATTACTAAGGCCCTGTTCACCTTACTGCCACTTAACAGGACTTCTTTTAACATTTATTATATGACAGCCCTGCAAACAGTTTTCTTTTACAGGTAACAAAATTACCTTCATTAAAATGTCAGATCTATGCAATAAGCATAGACAGTTGAATCTGGGAGGTTTAATCCCATTCAAAGCAGCCTGTTTCAGCAAAACACATACTTGTCCCACGGTTCCTACGAGTGCTAGAAGCAACTCCCTCAGTCTTTGGGATCATTAAAGAGATAGTTTGTTACAAAAATGAAGATTACTGTCTTTTGGGAAGTGATGTGATGCAGTCTGGTACAAAGCTGTGAGGCTATATAGCCACACTTCCCAAAAGATAGTAACAACCATATTCACTGTCTTCAGAGCCTCAAATCTTATGTTTAGGATTTCCACTTCATCAAATCTTCTGCCCTTCAAGGACTTTAAAGCTATCACATGGAACTAAATTAGGCAAGGCAGGAGTTACTGCATTTATGGCTGCGCCATAGCTCAAGCGGTTAGTCGCTGGCTTCCAACCGCGGCAGCCCGGGTTCGATCCCGGGTCTGGTCAAGTGGGTTTTGTGGTGGACAAACTGGCACTCGGGCAGGTTTTCTCAGAGTACTTCGGTTTCCCCTGCCAATCTTCATTCCACCAATTGCTCCACAATCACCCTCACCTATCATCTGGGGTTGTTGCAATAGGCCAGAAGTGGCCGCAGTACAAGGGACTTAGTCCCACCCCACTAGCAATAAAAAAAAATACTGCATTTATACAATACTGTGGTTAGCTACAGAAGCTGCAGCACATGCTGTGCTTTGCGGGCCAATAAACTATCTCCACTTTCTTGACTCTAACTTTGTGACCATTTTCAGCACACTGCATCATGAATAAGTCCCCACAATTGTAAATATTGTGACATGTTGCGCAAAGGAGAACCCCCCCCCACCAGCAGTGACGCGGCGGGTGAGTCAGCGTTCCCCTCCCCCTCCTCCGCACGGTAACGTAACGGTGACGCAACAGGATCGTTACTGTAGTAACAACGGTTACTACCGCTAGAGTTGCTAGCAACACAGCGCCAGGCAACAAGGCCGTTTTCTGTATTGTCCGATCGAGGCTACATGAGGAGCAGCGAAGGCTATTCACAGTCAGTTATAAAGTAAGTCGCCGAGTCGAAACATAGCAGCCCGCGAGTGTGCGATAACTAAGAAGTCGGCGAGCGGAAGACTTATTGTGTGATTTCCAGACATAGTGAGTGCTGTAGTACAGTTGTACTCTGAGTGTGTATTTCAGGGAGACTTGTATAGCTCCCGCGTTATTAGTACATGAAGAGAAGTGAAGATTGTGTTAAGAGATTTTGTTGTAGGGTTTGTAAAGTGTGGAAACCCGTAATATTGTGATCATTAATTATAGCCGTTATTTGTAGATTGTTAAATAAACCAATTAACCGTCTCTACGGCCTATTCAGTAACGAAACAAGTTACAATATAAATGCTGGCTAGTTATCTGACCTTGTCAAGCATTCTCATTGTAATCAAAAAAAGAAGTCAGCATTGACTTGGTTTTGCAGCACACTTGGTGTGCTCTTTTGTTGTTGCAACAAAGAAAGGAATTTTCACTGTAAGGACTGCAAGTTAGTTTTAAGATTGTAACTATAAATCTATGTTACAACATCTTTCAAGAAGTTTTCATTGGTTTCCTCACATTGTGCAATCATTATTTCAGTTTTTACAGTTGTTGGCAGCATTATACATGCCCAGTTTCTTTCTTACAACTGGACACACCTGAAATGCCACATTTCTCTTGGGCCCTCTGAATACAGGAACAGATGGGTTACTCTCCCAGAGTAAAACCACTGACTATACAGTTACAAGCCGCTGTACAGTCTGGTTTGGGCCCCCCAAGAACAATCTATACTTCCTTATGCTAAAAAAACACTTCATATAACGATAACAATTATAACTGGGATACAAAAACAATCAGGGATAAGAAAAACAAACATATCAAGTCAGACATAAACCTTACAAACAAATCACAACAGAGTACCAAGTAAAAGTAACCTTTCTCAGGTTTACTTTACAATGCTGTCAGTATCTCACAGTACAAATGGAAAGATGTTTGGTGAATAAGGAAAAGGAAAAGAATTTGGAAGTGGTCATGGCCTATCAAAGTGTTATCCTGGAAGGTCTGATGAAAATCATGAAAATATAAGCCATGACAGCAGCTGTCCAGATTAAGATTTGAACCTATCATCTGCCAAATAAAAGCCTAGAGCATTAGTTCTACACCAACCTTCTTGGAAGTAAAAGCAGTAAAGTATATATTCCTTGAGGGGGGGAGGGAGGGGGGGAGGGGGAGGGAGAGAGGAGGAGGAGGAGGAGGAAGAGGAAGACATTCTGAAAGAAGAAGAAAAGTGTAGAGTGAAGACTTATCAGNTGTCTATATTCCATTTAAATCATCCAAAAATGAATAATCCTAGCAGAACCAACCATCTTGAGCTACAACGGAACAATGAGGATTTAAAAACCAGTGATAATAGACATCTCCTCTACAGTCAACTAGTATTTTAGTGTTGTATTATGATCATGATAATCATACATTGCACAGTGAATTCGACATATTTAGTACAGAATTTCTGTACAAACAGTATGCATGCTTTATGCACCAACATACTGCAAGCTCCTGGTACATCTCAGGCTCATCAGTCAAACACAGTTAGTTGTACTGGCAGAGATAAAAAATATTCCTCAGAACTTATCAAGTACATTTGGAAAGCATTTATAATGATTTAACAGTAGACAAAGCTGGGTGACAATGGTTTCTCAAAGATTTCAGACACCCATTCAGTAGTAAGACAGGAACGTCCTAATTCAGCACTGCTATACTTTGTCTTCATGATGTGTGCATCCATTTTAATCTCAGCAACAAGCATCATAAAAACTATTACTGTAACGTAATTATAATCATAAAAGTAAATATACACCTAATCGTGGACCTGACTGAAAAACAATGTATGCATACCAAAAGTAACCTGCAATTTCCAATCATTTTATAGCATAGAAATATACACCGGGGGGGGGGGGGGGGGGGGGCGNCACAGTAGCGTAATTGGTTGAGGCACTATGCTATAAACCGAATGTCGTGGGTTCTAGTACCGATGAGGTGTATTTTTTTTTTCCAATTTACCTAATCCTTCCAGCCACACCATGGACCTGGGTTGACTCAGCCTCTAACAGAAATAAGTACCAGGAACCTTCCTGGGGGTAAAGGGTGCCTGGCGCATAAGGCTGACAACCTTACTGCCATCTGTGAGCCAACCATCCAGAGAAAATGTGGGAGCTTCAAAGTATCACAACCATATGGGCCATCAAGGCCTGTTATAGGGATAGCTTTACCTTCACTTTGTCTTTACATCAGAATGGTCTACTAAATAAATAAATATAAACAATCTTATACTTCTGTTATGGCAAACTTATTTTCAAGGAGGAAACTGAAGAGTTACTGCAGCAGAGAGCTTGAAAGTTCTACGATCAGAATTGATACTTAGAAATCATACTTAAATTATGCCTAAACGACACTTTTTGTTCAGCTTAGCCTGAGACTTTATTTAATGGCATCACATACCATAAAAGATTCATCATATATAAAGTTATCATATAGTGCAATGATTAATATACAATATATTTTATATTGTCTTAACTACACCTGACAAATTTAGGCAACAAATGATTGGTAATGTTATGGCTAAATGATCAGTATTCCTGGGCTGTATTAACCTTTAACGTACGGACTTTTAAATAGCCAGCAGCCCTGTACGGCCAGAATTTAAATCACCATAATTAATTATCATTGCAAACTTTCAGAAAAAATACATATTTTATGTTCTATGCAACACAGAAATATGAACTAAAAAGAATCTGAAAGACAATAAAATTTTCTACATATACACAAAACAGAAGGTTTCCCAAATGAAAATTAAGTGTGAATATTTTGTCATGAAATGCAAAATTTAATCTTTATTATATATGTTATTAAATTCCAAAGGACTTACCCATTGTTTTTTCTTCAACCTTGAATCATGGTGATATTGTAAATATAATCACACTATATACAATAATATTTTATTCAGACTGTATGCGAGTTTGAACTGTGTCACTTCACAGTTTACAATAACTCACACTCTGACGTGCGTGTCACTTCTCGAAGCAGTCCACCACACATAGCGCGTCACACTTTTTACAGTAGTAGAGCGTGTTTCTGCGCTTCTTATTCTGAGAACAAATATGAAGTCTTTGTTTTCCTTTGGTTGGCCAGTGTTGTGAATGTTTCACCTCCAGTCGGCTCAGTTAGGCCCCAGATGAACTTGGCCTCCCCCGAGAAATGCCACTGACTGTGATATTCACCTCATGTGACTGAAGAATCAAATCCCTCACCAATATTTCGCGGAACTTTTTGTGTGTCATTTTTCCACCACATGACTTGTGTAATAGATATGCATTTACAATAGCCATATCTAGAGGTGGAAAAACCATTTCTTTGTCCACTTCCATGTCCTCCTAGCAATGTCATAACTGTTTACCATCCTGTCAGATTTATCAACAGACCCCATGTGTGCACTGTAGTCTTCAATTACATGGGGTTTGACAGCATGGCCAGATTCATCTCGAAGTTGCCTTCCAATGGAGAAGGGTGCAAATTCGTCAGAACATACACATCATGCTCGTCTCCCTCGACTCTTGTAACAATATTCCTTTTTTTTCAATTTCATTGACTTGAGCCGAATTTCTTGCGGCATTCCACATCTATCATTGCGAATGGTACCACATGAATTTATTTTCCTGTCTAAAAGATCGTCAAATAAAGCAGGAGAACTGAAATAACTGTCCATGTAAATTTTGTGTCCCAAGCCTTCTACTCTTCAAATTAGCTGGAGAACAATGCCTTGTGATGATGTAATTTCTTCTGTCGTTAAGTTGCCTTTGTTTGCCCAAATGAACTGTCATGTCATAAGTATACCCAAAAAAATTGCAAAGCTTGTAAATTTTTATACCAAACCTTATGAGTTTCTTTGAAATATACTGAGGAAAAATCACTCTTCCTTTGAACAACACTATAACCTCATCAACAGCAAGACTTCTGCTTGATCGTAAAGTTCACAAAATTTGTTGTTGCGATTGTCAAAAATTTCTCTAATTTTCCAGAGCCTATCATACTCTGGGTCATCTTGATTGGGAGGAGCTTCATTATTTTCAAAATGTAGGAATCTCAAAATATGGAAGAAACGGTCTCGTACCATGGTGTTACGGTAGAATGGAGTGTAGTATTGCTCATCTCTTGGCCAATAATCTTTGAAGGTGTCCCATTAATCGTTGCCCATCTGAATAATTATTGCCAAAAAGTTATATATCTCTTCAATTGTAACGTCAGGCAGTTGAACAGAAAGGCCTGGAGCATCTTGGCATGCCATAAATCGGTGGAAATATCTGTTTCTTGTAACAAGATTTGGAATATTTGCTGGAGAAACAGAATGAAAATGGAAGAATGAGAGGAATGTGCATTTATATTGGGAGCAGCTGATCTGTTGATTCCACTCGGAGGACCAGTGAAGTCTAGTACCTTTGGCGAATCCCTGGGTCTTCTATCACAAAACCTAATTTCCATTTCCTCTACCTCATTGTCTGATCGACGACATATTTGCTCGAGGTTCAATGAACTCATTGATATCTTCTAGCTCTTCATCAGATTCCTCTTCCATCAACATTTCCTCCAGTTCTTCTGCATCAAGAAGTTTTGAATATCGGGCACATTTTTGAGGATCCATCTTGGGGGAGGGGGGTTTCCAGCAAAATCTTAATAAAGTATGTTGATTGACAAAGACTCACAAAATAGTGATGCAAAGTAACCGTAATAGTATGGTACAATAGGCCAGAAGTGGCAGCAGTACAAGGGACTTAGTCCCACCCCACTAGCAATAAAAAATAATAATTGTAATAGTAGTTGAAAAGGTGCCAGTCCGACACTGATACGGAAAGTCAGTGACGAAGATGCCTTTTACTCACAAAGTAATACTGGCTCAGTGGGTTTATACCTCTTCTGACACACAAACTAACATAAAAAGAAATATGACAGTCTGACACTAACTTTTTAAGTGAAAAAGAAATATTACACAATCCAACACTGACTTCCTAACTGATAATTCGCCACTGAAAACCAATCCTTGAATACGTCACTCTTCCTTGAAAGCTCTGGAAGCACTGATCTGCAAGCACCAACGAATATTTTCCTCTTTGGTTCTCAGAACAAAGCTGGGCTATATTTGGCGGACCATGTCATAAACAGTCATATATAAACATAAATAGTTTCGAAATCAGGACCGAGATAAAAAGAGTTCTTTGTTCAGAGCTAAGGAATAAACCACTGACATGACCTCATGTAGGTTTGTTTTGGTTTCAAACCCAAGGTCAAACTGTCAGCACTGCCAAAGCGTGCACACGTCCTGCGTCACATATCTGTGCCATTCAGCCATCTCCAGTCGCTGCTTGCGTCATATATATATGTGTCATTCAGACGTTAAAGGTTAACGAGTTCTCTCCTTGGTCAGAGATGAAATATCCTGACAGGCTTTTCATGGGTTTTCCTCAGTCTTTCCAGACCAAACGTCAAGAATAGTACCCGACAGGACACAATTCCCTTCCTTATCCTTTCTACCAACCCTCCAATCTGATGCTACACAATTTACACATTTCAGAAAATGTCAATAAATAAATTACAAACAAATAAATAAGCAAGAATCTGTTTCATTATGTTACATGAATATTAGTCTTAAGCTGGCAGGCCTTTACATAACAAAAAAAGTTTACTCGCCTGCCGCTTTCCAGAGCTGTTGCCAATTCAACAATTCTTGCCAAATTGTTGGAATCTGCACTATAGACTCCAAGCACCTTGATCTTCTGAGCCTTATCTGGCAGATCTTCACGTACTTGGAGATTCTGCAAAAAAAGAAAAAAAAAACTTCCAAATTATAAATCTATTTCTAAAGCAAGGGAGTCATGAAAGGTCGGTTAGTAATGGCCAAGGAATCAACAATCAATTCCTGGCAGGAAAGAGATTTTCCTCTTCTCTAAAGCATCCAGAATGGCACTGGGTCACATCTAGTTTCCTATCCACTGGGAACTGGGGGGCTCTTTCTCTGGTGGTAGAGTGGTCAGGGTTTGAAGCTGACCATTCACTACCAAATGCCAGGGTTAAGAATGGGTAGTGTTATATCTTTATGCCACACATCGTCATGGTGTGGTGGTTCACTAAGAACAGGGATAACCATCTTTTATTTCAAAAGCAAAATCTGAGTGAGCTGTCTCCTGATTACTTTTAAAAATCCAGCCTCATTTTACCGCAGGATGAACATGTATGACTACCACCATACAAATAAATATGGCTTTAATATGACAATAAATTAGTGTCAATATGCTTTACTCTTTCTCTGTGCCTGGAACAACAAATGTGTATAAAACAACCTTCATTAATATCTTTATACAGTCTAACATTTGCATGTTTTAGTGAGTATACAAAGTAAATCCACAGCTAACTAAAACAAAATCCACGGGGGAATTGGTTGTTATATTAAATCAAGGTATGATGATGTAACTAACTCAGGTTATATAGTGTTGACAAAACCTTTCGTTCATCTGAATCTATTATCATCTTACAATGATACCAACCTCAATAGGTGTAAAAATATCAACAATTCAATCTTCTTTGTGCGCTTTTTTGAATGCATTTTATTCAAGTAAAGTAAAGAAATTCCTGTAACAGGCCATGAAGGCCCATAGGGCTGAGAGATGTTAAGGGTCCCACATTATCTAGACAATCGGCTCAAAAGATGGCGGTAAGGCTGCCAGGCTTACGCGCTGGCCGCGCTTTAATCCCCAGGAAAATTATTTAATTAATTCCTGGTACTCATTTCTGTTTGAGGCTGAGTTGACCCCAGGGCCATAGTGCGGCTGGAAGGATTAGGTCAACTGAAAATATCCAATGACCTCATCAGGACTTGAACCTGCAACCTTCCGGCTTGCAGCATAGTGCCTGAACCAACTACACTACCGTGTGCCCCTCATTTTATTCAAGAGATTTAAAAAATGGTTTCTTTGAGAGATGAACTAATGGTTTTACTTATACGTGTAATAAAATTAACCTCAAAAGAAATACTCTATGTAAATCACCAAAACAGGGGAAGTAAATATTATTATTTGTGATGTATATCTACATATTGCTAAATATATCTCTTACGTCCTTCCTTGTCTGATGCGTAAAATGTGTTGTCATCCAGTACCCTTGCCTGAAAATTTCCTGTTCTTGCAAAATCAATGTTTGGAATAATGCCTGGTGACTGAAGTGACCTATGGGTCAAAGGAAACTGATGGCTGTACCGATTACAGCTCTAAATACATGTAAGTGCCAAAAGTCATGGGATAGGTACCTAGTATCGTGTAGGAGCCCTCTAGCCCGGCGAAGTGCAGCAACTTGACGTGGCATCAATTCCACAAGTGGACAGAAGACCTCTGGAGAGATGTTGAGTCATGCCGTCTGGATAGCTGACCACAGCTCCCTGGTATTTGTAGGTGCAGGATTTTGGGTGTGAATGGACCTCTCCACCACGTCCCATAAATGCTCGATTCAGGCGAATGTGGTGGCCACACCATGCGTCAGAACTCTCCAGAATGCTCCTTGAACCAATTCTGGACAGCTTGCCTGATGACATGGTACATTGTCCTGCTAGTATATCCCATCGTTGTGCGGGTACATGAAATCCATTAAGGGCTGCAAATGGTCGCCAAGCAGTGTAACGTAGCAGTCACTGGTCAATGACGTGTTTAGGTGGACGAGTGGACCCAACTCATGCCATGTGAAAACACCCCACACCAGTATGGAACCACCACCAGCCTGCACGGTGCCATGTTGTCAACTGGGGTCCATGGCCTCATGGGGTCTGCGCCACACCCGAACACTACCATCCACCCGAAACAACTGGTACCATGACTCATCGGACCACGCCACATGTTGCCAATCCTCCAGGGTCCAATTAGCGACGTCACAAGCCCAGGTGAGGCGCTGCATCTGGCGTTAATAGAGGCACTCTGGTAGGTCTTCTGTTCCCATATCCCATGGAAGCTAAAGAACGCTGCACTGACCTGCTGCATATGCGTCTGGTACCTACTGCATTGAATGTGGATGTGACTTCAGCCAGTGCCGCTTGTATGTTACCACGGACAATTCTAGCTAGATGCTTCTGGTCACGATCATTAAGCACCCTTTGTTGGCCACTGCACTGTTCACGGTGGGTGGAAATGCCTTCCACAAGGTATTTCTGGTACAAACGTGACACCGTGGATCGAGGAATGTTGAATGACCGCACAACTTCGGAAATGGAATGTCCCATCCGCCTGGCACCCACTATCATGCCCTGTTCAAACTCTGATAATTCACATCGGCTTGCCATGAGTAGACTGGCTGGTGTTCAACCTGACTCACGAGAGAACACCTCACAACTGATACTGCTCTGGGCATTCCCAAGCAATCAAGGGACGGTGGAGTCGCTTAAAAATAAATTTACATACTGCTATCCCATGACTTTGGCACTCGAGTGTATCTTCTAGAAAGAAAAATTATGTGCACGCCATGAATTTGCTCTCATGTGGAGTGAACAGTGATCCAGTACAGGTATCTGTTCCTTCAGTCCAGTTTTGCAGCATTAATGTGACTGTGGGAATTATGTACAGCTGTAGCCAAAAAAAAATTATTTCAGTTTGTAACCATAAAATTTATCATTTACCACACCTGAAAAAAAACATGTAATATATTTAAAGTTTATTATAGCTTATTTAATGAAGATGCCAGTCGCTCAGACTAAAGTGTGTTCAGTGGTACACATGCAGGTGGGGGTGTATACTCTAAAAACTGTTGGGCAAATTAATTTGGTCTGTACTGGTACCAGGCAATGATTACTTTACATAAAACACAAATTAAACTTCATCAATTTACTCAAAACATACCTTCATGTATAAAAATCGGTATATGGCATAAAACATAGACCTTATTCTTATTATATGTGATAAGTATCAATCATTTTTTTTTGCAGTCTCATTTACAACACTATGGTCTATAAAATTTATCAAAAGTTATTCACTTATATAGTGATGGACTTCCATTTAGAGTGAATGACTATTAATAAATTTTATAGAACATAGTGTTGCACATGGAAGAAAAAAAAAAAGGGATACTAATTGAAACGTGCAACAGGATGCTACGATATATCCAAAGTGAAAAATAACTGTCCAATCCTGTTGCAGAATCCACTCATAACAGAATCAGCCTGCATGTATGTCCACTATATCACTTCATTTGGTTCCCCTGGCCATATTTTTTTACAATTCAGTTGTTCAATTTCCACACACTGCAACTATCAGCTGAATTCATGTCTCAGCCCTGATCACTCACCACATACAGCGCTTCCAGTGCTCCAAGCAAGGTTACCAGTTCACTCTGTCGGAATGATGGATGTGAAGGCAGCAGTAGAAGCGGAGCCTTGACACCTGCCTTCAGTGCCCTAGAAGAAGACAGCAATAACACATTCACAGCATGACATTTTGATGCTAGTTAGGGCAATTCACAAAGCACCATAGCACAGAGGCAATGACAAAGCACACCAAGTGAACTTAAGATCAACATAATTAGTATGTCATAATAATTAATGTTTTCTAAATATGTTGCCTGGCCTGTGAGATTACGAGAAACTGCAACAGTCCCGTCATGTCCAGTTGCGTCCTTCCAGTCACCGCTGCTGCTGCTTCCTCTTCTTTTAGTCACTCCCGTTTCCCCCCTTTCCACTTTGGTTTTATCTCAGGGTAGGAAACGTAGGAGTTCCTGGTAGGGCACGAGAATCCTCTCAGGGAGTTGCACGGGTTACATTCGGGGTGACCCTATTTACTAAATGCCAGACTAACTCGAATGGTTACTTTTATTTATTCACTCTTACACTTGATTACACGCATAGGGGGTTGCTAAACTGCTATAACCCACTTTTTCGGATGTTTTGTTTATTCAATTCTCAGAGTACATCCTAACACATCTAGACCGTTCGAGGTCTGACTTTTGTGTGTCTGCGTGGCGTCAGCTTTGCCAAAGCGTGGCGAAGCCAACCCACGCAAATTGCATTACACAGCTTCACTACTTGTGTACTGCTTGCTGATTGGTTGAAACGAACTGATTATTTTGAATTCGACCAATAAGGTCTTGACTTACTTGCCCTTAAAGACAAAGACAACCAAAGCTCTTGGGATTCCCACTGACCTCAAGTGGTGAAGTCCCTTAGCTTATTGCGCACAAGTTATGGCAAAAGGGGTCCTAAATGGGTTACCTCAGGGCAGTCCTAAACTCTGTTCGGCTTCAAACTCCCAAATTAAATTTTTGGGTTATTTAACAAGTCCCATTTTGTTGTAAATACACACACAAAATTTCATTTAGTCGCCTCGATGGAATTTTTTTTTACTCAATTTTAGTTTTGTTTAATTTCAAACACAACCTTAGTTTATATTAGTATTTCAGTATTGATATATTAGGTTTTTGGACTTCATCCATCGTCCTGGTTTTTAAGATAACAAAAACACGACGTTTCGGAAACNTGTTATCTTAAAAACCAGGACGATGGATAAAGTCCAAAAACCTAATATATCAATGTGTTATACACCATCGTCAGAATCCTATAGTAACTACTAGTATTTCCGTAGTTTAGGGCTTATATTCAGCTGCTGGTTTTCCTTAACCTGATAACTATTTTTAGCTTTCTTAGTTCAAACACCCTGTGGGTTTTATTTATCTGTGGCGGCTTCTGCCCACATGTTTAGCCTTGAGCGTAACGTAAACCGCTAGCAAGCGTGTTTTGTTACGCGGCTCTCGGCGGCATCGGCGCTTATCAGTAAGATTTTCTCTCTTTGTCATTCTCTGTACTTGGCTTTGCAAGGTCAATCCTTTCTTCTGAGCTTTTCTTTCCTGTACCAAGAACAATTTTGGATGTTAAACAATACACAACTCAACCGGCCTCGAAATCGCGGTTGTTTACAACGGTTGGAATTGAGGTGTGGTTATTTGCAGGGTTGTCTAAACTCGCTATTGCTTATTATTGAGCCACCAGGATTGGATTTCTTTACACACCCTCATTATTTATTCTTTGGAGCCCTTTGACTTTGACGTTTCCTCGCAGTAAGTTGCTTACCTCTCTTTAATCCGACGTTTCCTCAGCTCCCGGCTGGTATTTATTTCACCGACGTTACTTCAGCTTTCTTTAGGCTGGTACTTTATTTATATATTTTTTCGTCGTTGGGCTCTATTGGATCCATTCTGGGGGCTTGGCGCTCCCGACGCTCACACAACTTCTGTTTGCTTGTGCTTGCCCCTGCATTATTCTTTCCCTTAATTCCAACTATATCTTAAAATTTTATCATTTTAATAGTTACTTTAATTTTAATATCATACTTATTTTTAATAATACGATTTCTTTTAACGTTTTATCCAAATTTGTTCCTGGCTACTTACAATTTGCTTCATTTTATTACTCTTGATTGATCCTTGCTGCAATACCTACTATACAATTTGTTTCCTTATGTGTCTTAAATTGGTATACCTTTTCATTACTCAAACCTTTAGGCCATTTACAACTAGTATTTCTATTTACCTTTTTAACTTTCCACCGGGGTTGTTAACCATTTTAGTATTTTCTTTGAATTTAGGTGTGGCATTTGCACTTATGCTTTCTTTCACTTTTGCCCTTAAGTTATCAATAACATTCAAATTTGCCCCCCTTTTAACATCTTACATTAGTTACAATATTTTGGGGCTTACCCCAATTTTTGGGTATACAATATTTACCTTATTATTTATACAAATTAATTTTGAGCCTCTAACTAAGTTAATTACATCATTATACTGATCATACGCAGATTAGTTGGCTGGGTACTTGCTTGGTTAACCAGTCTAATGAAACGTACCATAATTTGCATTATTCTTTAGTTAAATTATTATGGCAACTGGTTACTTGTTTATTACCTTTGGTTTTATGGCCATTTTAGCCTAGTAACCGTTTGTACTTTGTGAAATATCATATAATTGGTGACAAACAATTGTGTGACTATACACATGCTTTGAAAAACTTAGCTTTGTTTAAATGCAAACAGATTAGTTGTTTAGGTTACTATATCTACAAGTTGGCATGTAAATCTGCCTTGTGAAATTTACAGCAGTTTAGTTGGAATAAATGTGTTTACTAAAACTAGTAGTCTTTTCTCTTCTTGCTTCCATTTCACCATCACTGACACTATTCACTTTTACATTCTTTAAATTCTTCTTCTTCTTCAATATGCACTTTTAACTTCGTTTTTCTCCTGATCATTGCCTAGTCATTCAAATCACTTTTAACGGGAACTACATTTCCTGCTCTAATCTCACATAGGGTTTCATATGGCTAATGTGGAGAAGTCCCTTCCCATTTCCTGATACACTGCCTAGTTCATACAGGCGTTCGTTGATTATCTTTGTGATAAGGAATGGGCCCTCATATGACCTCTGAAATTTGCCTATAATCCCTTTACTGGCGTGTGATACTGGTTGGGCTTTCACTAATACCTGATCTCCTACTCGGGGCAGCCACGAGAAATTTCCCTTTCTTTTCTTATTCCTTATTTTTTCTGCTTTAGCTTTCATTCTTGCATAGGCCTTCAAAATTTTCGTAGGAAGTTCTTCCGTTGGGGTTTGGTCTGTCTTGACTTGAAAATGATATTTGAATAAGTGGCACTTGCCCGGTCTCTCGGTAAAATTTGGTAGGAATTGAATAAGTATTTTGAATAATTGTGACTTTTGTGGTGCACTAATAGTCGTGCTTTGTTCTATTATGCGTCTTAAGTCGCCTTTCTTGAGATCTCGGGGATCGAACTGGTCATCCTTTTGCTGCTCCGGGCCCCGTAATGGCCCCTCGGAATGCAGTGTGACATCATCTCTTCCTACTGCAGTACGGCCGCGTATCTTATCAGGGCGAGGGTATGAGGCTTGAACAATATCTCTTGTGTATGCGGCGGAGTTCTGATCGCCTGTGTGCCTTCCTTTAACGCACGGTGCCGAAGCAAATTTGGTTGTTACACCTTGGGCTTCTATTTGTGCGTCGGTTTCTGGGTTCTCGAACTGATGGCTTCTGGTTTGTCCTTGCCGCCTGTATTCTAATATGCCTGAACCAAAATTTAATTGCATCTCATGTTCTTTCATAAAGTTGCATCCTAGGATGACATCACTGTTAAGTTGTGGTGCTACCAAAAAAACTGCTTCAAATAACTCTCCACCAATAGTGAATTCGAGTAGAGCTTGCAGCTTGATCCTTTTTGACCTTTTCCCAAATGCTGTTACTGAGTTAATTCCCTGAACGGGAAGTGTCAATATTTCAATGTCTGCTTCTTTTAACTAGTCAAAACTTTCTTGAGAAATCAAATTTACTTCACTACCCGAGTCCAATATGGCTACAACTGCCTTTTTATTCTTAAGTTTGACAGCAATCTGAGGACTTTTACTGAAATTTTCTTCGTTGATAAATAACACTATAGGGTCGGAAGTTTCTTTTTCTGGAATGATTTCCATGGAAGAGGTGGACTGATTTACCAGGCCTGAGCTCAAAGTTTTATTGAGGATGGAAGCGATGCGGCCTTCGACGCTCCCCAGACTTAGTTTTCCTCAGCGTTATCGGGGGGCCTTCCCCGTGCGTCGTTCTCCCTCTCATTTTCTGGGTTTCTCTCGCGATTTTCGAAATTTCTGTGGTCCCTGGGGTATTCATTTCTCCTAAAGTTGCCCCTACCACTAGAATTTCGCCATCCTCCTCGGTAACTTTGGTCATTTTGTCTCACTTGTCTGACTGGTCCTGGGCCTTCTTGCCTATAATTTCTACCTCTGTTGGCTTGGAAGGAGGGTTGGTATTGACCTGACCTTGGAGGGACGTCCGAAACGTCTTCTCTTTCTTCCATTAGTTCTAGTCACTTTAGCACTTCCAAAAACTCGGCGACTGTGTTTAATTTAGTACTGACCAGCAGCTCCTGAATTTTCAGCGGGTAGTGACTGCGGATAGCTTCTATAATTTCTTGGTCCGTGAGTCTAGGCTCTAGGTA